>NW_006239240.1:661657-705813 GCF_000226075.1 Solanum tuberosum
CCTTGGTGGTGACATGGTCTTATTTCAAGGATACACAAGTATAAATAGATCTACAAATACAATGACTTATATAGCATTTTGACAGTGCTCGACAGACATCCAAATGATCCAATGCTTTTGGCTCATTATAGACATAATATACACTAGAATATATTTTACGTAATTTATATTCTAGTATCTTGATCTACTAACACTACAGTGGAATAGGGATAGCAAGCAGAGGTTGAGCTTTTGCCAGGGTAATACCAAATTTTTCCTCCATGTCCAAATCTTTAGGTGCAATTCCACCATCTAGCTTCCAATTAAAGGTATTTATCAATGAACCTAGCGCAATTGGAATCATCCTGATAGCCAAAGGCAATCCAGGGCAAATTCTTCTACCAGCACCAAATGGAATCAGCTCAAAATCCCGACCTCTAAGATCTATTTCTGACTCCCAAAACCTCTCTGGCTTAAAATCCAAAGGGTTCTCCCATATACCAGAGTCGCGCCCAATTGCCCATACGTTCACTAGAACTTGTGAGCCTTTTGGAATAGTATAACCACAAAGCTCAACATCTTCCTCCACTTTGCGAGGAATTAAGAAAGAAACTGGTGGGTGTAATCGTAATGCTTCTTTCACGATGCACTGCAAGTAAGGTAACTGTGCAACATCGACTTCATCTACTAGTTTGCCTCTGCCAATTACTTGTGCTAATTCTTCTTGTGCTTTCTCGAATGTATGTGGATTCTTGAGTAGTTCTGCCATTGCCCACTCTAATGTATTTGATGTCGTATCTGTCCCTGCTGCAAACAGGTCCTGCAAAACTTACTAGTGTAAGATCATATGAAGTAGATGCCATATAAAATCAAGTGAAAAATTCCAAAACATATGTTGCTTTCAATTAGTCAAACTTGAGTTGTGACTTGTGAGCCTTTGGTGCGGAGGTTTGGCTTGACCCCTACTATATCAATGTATAACAAAAAGTTACAAGAGGTCAGAGGGGACATGAACCTTGTCTCTAACATATTAGTGGGACTAGTAGTAAGAGTTGCACCAAAAAAATTGATGAGAAGGAGAGACCTATACAAGATCTTCTCATACTAATCCAGAGTCGTCATACTAGCTTAAGAAAAACAATAATTGATATAACTAATCCGTCAAACTATCTTTATTAATTGATGTTTAGTTTTAGATCTTGGAAAATAATTTGAGAAATAAGTAATTAATATTAAGAGTGAAAACATAAAAAAAAGAAAAGTTATCTGATATGTTAAAAGTGACAAGTAAAAAACAAATGAACGTTGCTCGATTGGAGAAAGAGGGGTAGAGAATAAACTAACCAAACAAAGTTGCTCGATTTGATTTCTGTCAATTTCATCAGCAGCGCTAATGTCGAGAAGGGCATCTAACACATCAACATTTTCACGATTTCCTAATTCCCTTTCCTTTAGCCGCTCATCGATCAAATCACTCATAATGTGAAGAATTTTCGTATAATAATCAGATGAGCGTCGCCTTATACCTTGTGGATCAATCTTTTTAAGAAAGGGGAAATAGTCCACCAAATTGGGTTTACCAATCTCAACCATGATCTTCCATACCAATTCCTTAAATTCTTTAGCAGAATCGGAAAATGGATCAGTCAAATCCTTAGAGAAAATGGTGTTGGACAACAAATTTAAGAAAGTTCTAAAAGTTGCTCTGCCGATATCCACTGCTTCACCAACTTTGCTACTTTTGTGACAGTAATCAATCAACTCCTGGATCTTTTTTGTCCTCAGATGCTCATTAGCATCTAGCTTGTTTCCTGCGAATATAATAAAGGGAAAAAAATCATCTAGCTTGATTCAGGACTCATTTTATCCCGCTCAAATTTAACTCAATTGCATATTTACCTGAGAAGATGTGAGAGTTCATAATCTTACGAAGCGTTCTCCACTTATAATTGTCGACAGGTAACCATATAGCTGAGAAATCATTGTGATTGCAGGCACGGCTAGCGTCAATAACAAACCTATTGGAAAAGGCTAAATCTTGCTTTTGCATCACTTCTTTTGCCAAAACGGACGACGAAATGACCACTGCGTTTATTTGTCCCAATTTGAGATTCATAATTGGGCCATATTTTTTTGCGAGTTGGGTAAGTGAAATGTGGGGTTTATGACCAAGCAAGTGAAGATTTCCGATGATAGGCAAAGGGAAGGGACCTGGTGCAACTCTTTTGGTTCGTCTAAGTGAAATGAATACTCCACGCACCAAAATCCAGACGAATAACAGTCCTATCAAAATGTTAAGGTACTCCATTTTTCTCTTTAGTTTCTTGGCTTATCAAGTAGGGAATATATATTGGTTCTTGGAGGCAATGGATTAAGAAAGTTATATATTCCCTCTAATTTCAAAAAGAATGATCTAGTTTTCTTTTTAGTCGTTTTAAAAAGGAATGACCAATTTTCTTTTTATATGATGTTTGGTTGGTAGGGTTCTAAATGTTATATAAAAGTTATTCATGTATTAAATTTATACGATGTTTGGTTATATTTTTTTGCCAGTTGACCAAGTGAAATGTGGGGTTTATGACCAAGCAAATGAAGATTTCCGATGATATACTAAAATAATTGTACTAGGCATGACAAGTGTAATCTTCAAATTAAATTCAAACTTTTTCTATGTACTGTAGTTGTGTGACGTCTAATGATTTACTATTATATTATATTATATAGAACATGTGACAATATATATGTAGTGCACATCTATACTAATTGTATGTTACCTGCAACATGTATATCTTCTCTAATTTTGCATATATATATATAAAAAAAATATACAACAATCAACGTAATCTACCTTACATATTATTAAAGAAGAATATACACCTATGTTTAGGGTGTTCACGATTTGGATAAAAATCGATTCAAATCGAAAAATCGAACCAAATCGATTAAATAAAATCAATTTTATTTGGGTTAGGTGTGGTTTGGTTTTAGATTATTTTTTTTAAATCGATAGTATTTGGGTTGGTTATGATTTTGTCCGAAAAAAACGAGGAAATAATTGAACTGAACTGACAAATTATGTACATATATTTTATTATTATACATACATAATATATTATTTTTATAAATAATTTTAAAGATCTTATATGTGTTTTCATCAAAATTTAATTATAATTTACTTATGAAAGCAAAAATATCAAGGTGAGAATATTATTTTATTGGTTTCATGTATATGAGTGTCTATGACAATCCTTTATGAGATTGAAAATGTCACTGTCTATTCCTTCGGGGACAAAATGATAAATTTTGACGATTTATTCATAGTAAATTCAATGATTGAAAGTTATGTAATGTCAGGTATTTTAACTATTTTTGTTTTGAATTGATTGTTGTCATTTTTTCACGTATTAAATGAATTGTTTCTCTTATTTTTGTCTTTGGTTAATAATCGAATAATCGAACCAAAGCCGATAATGGTTTGATTTTGATAATTTTAAAACCGATTAAATTGATTTGATTTTAATTTTGACCAATAACCGATCCAAACCGATCCGTAAACACCCCTACCATATGATGTATACATGTTTATATTAGGAAAAATTATCCCTATTATTGAGAGTTATAGATTAATTTAATTACAGCTAGAAAGTAATGTTTATCACTAGTGATCTAGAATTAACTGATGATAAAAAGGCCTTGAAAAATATGGCCATTGCATATCATTACCACAAACTCTAAACCAACATTGACTAAAAAGAAAGGAGTACTCCAACGGTTCCATATTAGTTGATTATTATATTAAATACAATTGTCATATATTAGTTGACCATTTTATTAAATCAAGAAAGCATAAATTATTTTATATTATATTATCCTTGCAATTAATTCTTTTTGAAAATGTTCACATTTGTTTATAAATTTTTCAATTAAAAATTAGGAGTAAATTAGAAAAATCATCTTCTTATTTATGATTTTTTAAGCATCGTACAAAATGGAAAATGATCAATGGGACGGAGGGAGTATTTTAGGAAAAACTACAAAATATGGCAAACATCAATACATATTTAAAACAAATAGCTACAATTTTTTTTATTATATATTATATGGAAATAACTACACAATAAATAGCAAAGTTAATTATATACAAATAATCAAGAAAGTTATTAAATATTATAGGAAAGTTATTGTTACAAGCATAACTAATTAATGTCTAGGCACGTTTTATATGATCAGTTTTTCATGTTTACCCTCATTAATACTCTCTTTCATCAATATCCCTATATCACAGATTTTCTATATCCCCCCCCCCCCCCCAAATTCCTTCCAATTTAAGATCATTTTGAAGATTTTAGGAGCAATTTTTGTGATTTGAATTCATCAAGTATATTTTAATTGATTTTTTTTCCTCGTGTTTATGAAGATTATATTTGTATACATCTCTATTTTCATCTATTTTTTATAGGGTTTCAATTGAAGAATAATTTTGTTTTCTCCATCACAATGACTATAGTTATAAAAAAAAAATAGTACGGGAAGAATATGAGCAAAAAGAAATTGAGGTTTGTGTGATTGTCAAATTTGTGTATAGTAGAATACTTATATACATAGATACTTGTATTGTAATATTAACACAGGTTGAAATGATGATTTGTGAATACAAGTATGTCCATGTGGGCACATATATACCTTTAAAATACACTATTAAATAGTGCATGGGGTAAAAGGTCCTCCATAAAGTTTGGTATCGTAACAACAATTTCGGCTAAAGTTGAAGTATTTTTCAGACCCTTTTCCCTAATACTTATTTTCTTCATTATTGATTATTAGTAATACTTATCTCAAATAAAAATCATAAATCATTGAAAGGTTTATTTTTGCTTATTTTATTAGTAATAAAACTATAAAATTTTATATACATGAGACTACGCCCCGTAGATTTATGGGACTTACGTCCCGTGTCTCGGGGCTTACGTCTCGCCCTATACGGTATAAAACGTCTTGCCTCACGCCCCCGTCTTTTAAAACACTGATTTGAGATATTTGATTTGATTACTTTCTTTAAGAATGAAACGAATATATCGGTTATTGGAATTTCTTTTTTAAAAAATAAATAAATACCTATTCATGATTTTCTATTTACACCTCCCAACAAATACGTGCGAAAAATATTTTAAAAAATCCTGATAACTATACTTGGCATGACAAGTATAATCTTCAAATTAAATTCAAACTTTTTCCACGTATTGTAGTTCTGTGAATGCATCATACAAAAATGAAAAATGATCAAAGGAACGGAGGGAGTATTTTTTATGTTGAAAGCTAACGTGAACAACAGTTCTGGTCACATGACTGACTAGCTCAAGGTTGGTCCGCATTTTCACAACGAAAATTTGGTTATGTTGTAGTGTGTGACCATCTCATCGAAAAACTTAAGCTATTAGAGAGAGCACACTTTTATTATTTAATTATATTCTCAACAACTTGTGCCGTATCTATAAGAAGTTTCCCGGAATTTTGATTTGAAATTAGTGTTTATCTATGATATTTGAATAAAATTTTAATTTTATAGTTTGAAATTTTGATTTCAAATCTCAATTTCTACTTAAAGGTAGAATTTCAATTCCAAATTTGTAACTTCATTTTATTTATTTTTAAAAAAAAAGTTAATTTGATCTATACGTTTATATTTTGAGGGGAGTAATTTAAATTTTTCAAAAGAAAAAAAGTCTTGGTGTGAATCAATGAGTTTTCATAAAATCGTATGTATTTGAAAGTTGGTAATATTATGTAATGTGTTAAAGGAGTTTTTCTGTTAGACAAATCTATTGAAGAAGGCATTACATAGGAAGTAAGGGATCACTGTGTAAATAATTAGAAGTTAGAGGATTAGTTATCAAGAAGGTAGTTAGGTTAGTTACAGCTCAGCTGTATATTTTCCTGTTGTATAAATACATGTATAGAACTTCTAATATGCAATGCAGTTCATAATATGTTAACTCTCTGAACTCTTCTCTGTATCTAGAACATTCCCACTGATAGGAATTGTTCATCAAGCTATCTTCTTCAAGGTAGCTAACATGGTATCAGAGCTACGGTAACCACTGTAGTGCTTCGAGGATCTCAGCTAAATCATGGTGACTGTCGATAATGAATTGCCAGAGAAGCTGAGTCACAATCATACCCTGTTTTTGCATACAATCGACAATTCTGGTGTTCTCTCAGTTCGATTCAACTGACTGGATCTGATAATTTTTTGGTATGGAGTCGAGCTATGAAGATTGTCATTCTAGGTCGAAATAAACTTGGATTCATTGATGGTTCATACAAAAAGGAATCCTATGGCTCTAATTTGACAAATCTGTAGGAACGTTGCAATGCCATAGTTCTTTCATGGATTATGAATTGTGTTTCGAAGGAATTACTTGGAGGCATTGTCTACTCCACAAATGTTGATGCTGTGTGGAAGGATCTATGTGAGAGGTATGACAAGGTTGATGGATCACGTATCTTTCAATTACACAAAGAGATTGCTACGATCACTCAAGGTACCAGTTCAGTCTCAATCTATTTCTCTAAGCTGCGTGAATTGTGGGTAGAATATGATATCTTAGCACCTGTTCCTAGTTGTGAGTGTGTGAATTCGAGAGAATTTTCACTGTTCGTGCACAATCAGAAATTACTTCAGTTTCTCATGGGACTTAATGACTCATATGAGCAAGCTAGGAGTCAGATTCTCATGATGGTACCCTTACCCACACTGAATAAGGCCTATTCATTGTTAATCGAGAGAGAAAGCCAGTGTACTATGTCTCAAACTTCTAGTTCAAATTCCTCTGAGTTAAATGCCTTGTTCACTGCTGGTCGAAAACCACCGATGTCTAAACCCATGCCTCATTCTAGCTCAAGCTATGATCCAAATGCATTTTGTGACTACTGCAACAGAACAGGCCACACTCAGGCTATTTGTTACCAATTTCATAGTTATCCACCTGGGTATGAAAGGAATAAGAGAGGTCCAGTCAACAACTACCAAGGAAGAAGAAGATCTAACAATGACAGAAGAACATATCCTGCTGCCCACGATATGGTTAGTGAATCTGATCAGTTTGATTATAGTAGGGGTGTGAATCAAATGAATCAGAGTTATGGTAGAGGCTCCAGACAACCTGATTATGTTGATTATCACAAAGGCATGGATGTGCTGCATGAACAATACAATCACATCTTACACAGGTAATGCCACTGCCCTCACAGTTAGTACAGCAAATTCAGGATGGATCATAGACTCTGGAGCAACCAATCATATGACCCCCCACTCAGATCTCCTGGTTAACAAATATCCCATGTCAACTAAGACACCTAGAAGTGTACAATTGCCTAATGGTGACACTACACGAATCACTCATACAGGCTCTTGTAATATGACATCACAGGACACTCTTAATAATGTTCTTCTTATTCCTGATTTTAAATTCAATTTGTTGTCAGTTTCTAAAATTACTAAGGATCTACAATGTGCTGTCTGTTTCTTTCCTGATTTTGTTACCATTCAAGACCTCTCTAGTGGGCAGGTGAAGGTGATTGGTAAGGAACATGCTGGCCTATATCTTCTACCTACTCACTCTTCTTCTAAAGATACTGTCTCTCAAGCCTACTCTCATCTAGCCCAAGATGCTCTTTCCTCATCAGAGTCTCAGACTACTCTATGGCATCAACGACTAGGACACACTTCTTCCACTATCCTAGCCAGTGCTCTTGACCTTTCTCCTACATAGTGTAACAAGGAAGTCCACAACTGTATTGTGTGTCCTCTTGCTAAACAACTCAGATTACCTTTTCAACATAGTGTTACAGTCTCTACTTGTCCATTTCAATTACTTCATATAGATGTTTGGGGTCCATTTCATACTCCTACTCATGATGGTAATAGATTTTTTGTCACTATAGTTGATGATTGTACTAGACCAGTACATGCAATGATCTCAACCTCATCCAACAGACCAAAAAGACTCTGCAGGATAATTTCAAGATGAAAGATCTAGGAAGTCTCAGGTCCTTCCTTGGGATTGAATTTACTATATCACAAGAAGGAATTGTGATGCATCAAAGAAAATACACACTGAAAATCATATCTGAGGCTGGACTTGGTGCTGCTAAACCAGTTGCTACTCCCCTATATCCCTATGTGCAACTAACTACCAGAGAGTATGATGAATTAAATAGAACAGGCAAGGATGATAAGTTGTTAACAGATCCAACAGTGTACAGGAGACTAGTGGGAAAATTGTTATATTTAAATGTCACTAGACCAGATATTTCCTTTGCTACACAGACTTTGAGTCAATTCCTACATCAACCTAAACAGTCACATCTATATGCAACTCTTAAGGTGGTAAGATATATCAAAAACCAAGCAGGGCTAGGTGTGTTGTTGTCCAGTATAAACACCAAACAGTTGCAAGTCTACTGTGACTCAGATTGGGGGGCTTGCTTGCATACAAGGAGATCAGTTACAGGCTTTATGGTTAAACTGGGAGGCTCATTAATTTTATGGAATCTAAGAAGCAAGCAACTATTTCCAGAAGTTCAGCTGAAGCTGAATACATGAGTATGGCCAGTGCAGTAGCTGAAGTAGTGTGGTTAGTGAAGCTATTCAGAGAACTTGGAGTTGTAGTTCCCACTCCAGTAACCATCTATAGTGACAGTAAGTCAGCTATTCAAATAGCTGCCAACCCAATGTTGCATGAGAGAACAAAGCATATCGAATTGGATTGTCACTTCATAAGGGAGAAAATTCAGAATGAGCTAGTTCAGACTGAGTATTTGAATACCAAAGAGCAAGAGGCTGACATGCTAACTAAGGGCTTGGGGAAATCTCAACATCAGTATTTACTATCCAAGTTTGGAGTATTAAATTTGTTCATACCTACAAACTTGAGGGGGAGTATTGAAGAAGGCATTACATAGGAAGTAACGGATCACTGTGTAAATAATTAGAAGTTAGAGGATTAGTTATCAAGAGGGTAGTTAGGTTAGTTACAGCTCAGCTGTATATTTTCCTGTTGTATATATGCATGTACAAAACTTCTAATATGCAATGCAGTTCATAATATGTTAACTCTCTGAACTCTTCTCTGCATCTAGAACATTCCCACTGATAGGAATTGTTCATAAAGTTATCTTCTTCAAGGTAGCTAACAAAATCTCAACTCCCATGTTTTAGGATTCGTTTGACCACAAATATATTTGGAATTTTTTTGGAAAATGGTGTTTGGCCATACAACTTGCCACTTTTTGAAAAATATATTTGTCAAATATCTGAAGTTTCTAAATACTAGAAAAAATTAGTACTTGGGTCAAGTTCTAACATTAGAAATTTTTTAAAATTTTAAAATTACTCCAAAATTTATATTTTATATAAAAAAAACACTATCATTTATTAATCCCAACTAATATTTATCTATAAAATTACTCCATTAATAACTAATAACAAGAATGAGAAAAAAGAAGCGTTTGTTTTTAATGGGTTATAATTCATTTTGAATGAATGACAAGTTTGAATAAGCGATTAATGTATTGCTCTTGCCCATATTGTTATTTTGTTGTTGTTAATGTTAACATTATGTTTATAAGGTTATTTTTTAACGGAACATGTTCATTATAAAATAATAATACAAACTTAAAGGTAGGTTAATAATTTTTAGAACTTATGAGTATAAATCATATTTTTTGAAATAGCCAAATACTTCTTGTGAAAATTACAAGAATATGCAATTTAAGATTTTTATTAACATAATATGCACATACTTCTTTTTAATTATAAACTTAGCTTTTTAATTACCAATATGGCAAAGACGACTGGATTTTTTGTGTTTTATTAATATTAAACTTTTGTTATAAAACTTAAGAACAAAAGACTAATATAAAGATGAAGACAAGAAAAATATAAGACAAGAGGAACAATATGAGATAACTTTCTTTCTTTCAAGTGTTCACCAAATCTTCAAGTGTATACAATATGAACCCTTATGCCTCTATTTATAGTGTAACATAGAGGCATACAAAAGGTTAGTCATAAACATGACATTAACATGAATATAATGGGGAGGTTATGGAAGTGAAAGGTTACAAGAATAATGGTTATAAAGGTGGAGATTTCCATTTCCCCTCAAAATGGAAACTGGGATAGAATTTTTGAGAGGACCTCAAAAATTCTACAAGAAGAATCATTTCCTACAAACAAGAGTCAAGGATCATATCAAAATGTGCAACTGGGAATAATTTTGAGGGGATCTCAAATTCAAGACTCCCGTGATCATCATCAGATTTGTTTTGAAACATCTAACTGGGACAGAATTTTTGAGAAGGACCTCAAAAATTCCATCAAGGATACTCGGACCTTCGAAGTCAACTTCAATTGCCTCAAATTGACGTGTTCTTAAAGGGTTTTAAGTTGCCAACAAGCTACCTATCATGTCAAAATTTGAGACAAAGAGTTTTGTTCGTGTCGTGCATGTCGTGACAGTTAATTGGTAGAGATTTTCTTTAAAAAAAAAAAACTTCATACCTAGCAAATGTTATAATATGATCATGTCTTTTGTCTACTGTGATTCATCGGATCTACCAGACAAGGTTCCAGAGATAATGAGACCAGGAGCAAGGCGACTTAAACACAGATCAGTGCTTCAAAACTAACATGTTTTTTTGTGGATGTAGGGTATAATAAGATCATCAAAGGAGCTATATTTATCAACCAACTAGTTCAGGAGAACATATCCAGTGAATATCAATTATACGTATCATCATATCAAATATTGATGAAAGACGACGTTCATAGTCATTCATATTCAAATTGCCAAGAGGGCCATCATATTTAAGCCGCCAAGAGGGCCATTGCATATCACTAAGAGGGGCATTTATATTCAAACCGCCAAGAGGGCCATTGCATATTCATATTGCCGAGAGGGCCATCCTATACAAAGGCCAAAGGGGCAATTGCATATTCAAATTGACGAGAGGGCCATTGCATATTCAAATTGCCGAGAGGGCCATTTATATTCAAACTGCCGAGAGGGCCATTGCATATTCAAAATGCTGAGAGGGCCATTGCATATTCAAATTGCCGAGAGGGCCACCATATTCAAACTGCCGAGAGGGCCATCATGTTCAAACCGCCAAGAGGGCCATTCATATTCAAAATGCCGAGAAGGCCATTGCATATTAAATTGCCAAGAGGGTCATTCATATTCAAATGCCAAGAGGGCCATTCATATTCAAATTGTTGAGAGGGCCATCCTGTACAAATGCCAAGAAGGCCATTGCATATTCAAATTGCCGAGAGGGCCACTATATTCAAACCGCCGAGAGGGCCATTATGTTCAAACCGCCAAAAGGGCCATTCATATTCAAAATGCCGATATGGCCATTGTATATTAAATTGCCAAGAGGGACATTCATATTCAAATGCCAAAAAGGCTATTCATATTCAAACTGCCGAGAAGGCCATTCATATTCAAATTGCCAAGAGGGCCATTGCATATTAAAACGCCGAGAGAGCCATTACATATCAAACCGCCGAGAGGGCCATTGCATATTCGGACCATCAAGAGAACCATCAACATATTACATCAATCTATTTTACTGCTTCGATATTAAAAGAAGAGTACAGTGAAGAGTCATGTCGCAAATATGAGATACAAGCTTTATTTGTTTTACGTCAAACTGAAAGAAGTTGACGTCAAATATTCAAGGAGTGCCAACATGGTAAACAACATTATCTCTCCATTTGAATTATATTTTACACTAATGAGTTTTATCTCAGTCTTTGTCGAGAGCATCCGAGAGGATGAATACTCAATCAAACCACAGGTGCGGACGACATAAAAAAGGATGCAGCACAACGTGGAACTTTTTCTTAGCAGCGAACTGGGACATAGTCCAAAGAGGAGTATCAAACTCTTAGGACGCGAGCTGATGAGTGACTTCCACCACAATCAAACCACATCCCTATCAAAAGGCATGTGGGCATTTCCTTGGGCTTATCAGTTCCAATTTCGCATCCAAAAACTTTCCACTCTCACCGGAGGAAGCTTTCCAATCAGAGTGACAATGCACCAAGAGCTTTGGAAATTATTTTCGTGTAAGTTCTTAATTATGGGTGTGAAGCGCGCCACATTCATCCCTAAGAGGTTGCAAGCCTCTTTTTCATACTCGACTTATTTGTCACTTTCCCAGAACCAAGGGTTATCTAGCATAATAGATTTCCTTTTAAACCGATCGAGTCTACTGACAAACAACCTGATTCCTAAAGTCTAAGGATATGTAGGCGGGATCAATGATGAAAACTCGGCTGTACTCCAACATTCGCTCTTAAATCTTACTCCCAAGCGTTCTGGTCTCTCCATAATTCGGTATCGGGATGACTTTTGAATTCTTTCAGAGTCGCGCGGTAAATCAAGCGTATCGAACTACAAGTGGCCTGAATTCTCGTATAGCCAGAGATATGTAGGAAACTCGACACCGGGGTTCGGTCATAATTCCTAGAGTCCGTACTAAAATTCTCCTCTGAAAGATGAAGATGTGGTCGGTCAAAATTGGATTTGTCAGTTTCATTTACCTCGAATTTCTTTCATCAATCCAAGTCAAACGAGGGACAACTGTTGACATCCAAGTTTGGCCCTCCACAATATAAATTAATCATCGAGCTTCTCCAATTTCAAATGATTTAAAAATTATTAGTTTGCAAGTTATTTTTGTCTACTTTTTTATAATTTTTAAATAATATATATGTTTTACATAATTTTGTATATAATTGGTATATTTTATAATATTCGAAAATCAACTCAAATAGATTTTATTTTTTTAGTTGAATATTTTATTAAATTAGTTTACTTTAAGTTGACATATTTTTTTGTTAGTTATTAGTTTATAATTAAATTAGTTATTTTATTTCGTTAAGATTAAGAAGCTCGTTAATTAATTGATTTTAATTTGTCTTGACCAAATTTGCAATTTGTTTGGTTATTTTTCAAAATCAAATCTAACCAATAATTTGCTCTACTTGTTGGATCAATTTAAGATCAAAGTTGGCCCAGTTTCCGGCCCACTTTATTATTCCCAAATAATTCCTCAAACCCATTACCAGCCCATCATATTCCCAGCCCACTAAGAACTCTTATCAGCCCATTCTCAATTCCAAAAGACCCAGCCCATATCTACCAATACATATACAATGTACAACAACAATATGTGCAGCAGTACATACGCTACCCCTGTACCCGTCTTGTTCTTCTTCAGACGCTAAGAAACAGAGCCGCCCATCCCCTCTGCGTACAATCCCAGCAAATCCGGAAATCTCATCCAACTACTCTGCAAAACCCATAACCCTAGCACCATAATAGATCACCTCACGTCCCCTTTTCCCCCCTTTTCACAGAAGTCGCAGGCCTGCACAACATCCCTCGTTGTTGCTTCGAAAAGAGAAGAAAAAATTCAAATTGTTGTTTGAATTTTCCAACGAATTTTACCCCCCTAAATTGCCCATCTTTCCCTATAAATAACCCCCTACTCTCAGTGATTAGGGGACGGTCTTGGAGTTTAGTTTGGAAGCAATAGTCGTTTTACAATTGAAAATTTTCAAGCGATTCTCTAATCCTAGGTTCCGAGGAAATCCCTGTTCGTAGCTGATTTTGAACTTTTTGGCTTACTATTATTAGTATTTGAATCTTATGGTAGAAGAATCACTATCCAAAGCTCGTCGTCCCAGTTCTGATGCCCTCTAAAAGGTAATATTAATTTCGATTTGAACACCTTTCGTTATTGATGCTCTGTTATTTGATTCTCAACTGTATGAGTTGTTTATATGCTAGTGTTTCGGGAATTTTTCTTTACTGTTCATCATAAATCAGTATGTAGATGGTCTGTTTATTCAAAATGATTTATTTTTTTTGGTTTTTGTTTTCTCGCTCAAAGATGGGCCGATCCCATCTAAGGATCAGGATGAGTTGTTCCGGTTAGTGTACTTTTACCCCATTACATGATCTCATCTTGTTGTTTATGATTGTGGTTTAGTTTGAAGTCCAAAATTTAGTCTAAGAGCAAGTTTATTTTCATTTGTGAGCTGATTTTCGTTTTGTATCTCAACTAGTTTAAATAAATATAGGACGATTGGTTTACTGTTTTCTCTTTTCTCTTTTCTTCGTTGACTAGTCTGTTGAGTTTATTCCATTCTAATTTTAGGTTGTTTGAAATATGCCTCTTCGATTTTGGAATCCAATGAATCTTTAGTTAAGCAAAGTTTGTATACATGAAGGTTATTGTTGCCTGCCTTTTCTGTTTCTTAGAGTTGAAAAATTGTGATATATGTTTGAGTCTCTAAGATTGAATGTACGCTTTGTAGAAATTGGTTTGACGTATAGATTATATTTGGTAGCCATGAACTTGTTACAAATATTGCATATACTTATCGACTTTCTATTTCGCTTTCGTATTTATGCCTTGATATTTGGATTAGCATTGAGGTATAGATCAAAAGACTCTGTTAAAATCTAATCAAAAGGGAGTAGTTTGTACTAATTTTGAATGGATGTTCACTGTTGCATAATTTTATTACTACTATTACTTTTTTCCCTTTTCTTTTTTATGTCATTGCATGCCTTCCTCAAAGTAATATATCAAGTACATAATACTCGAAAAGACATGCTCTTTGACCGCATCCATGTTGTGTTTATTTTATTATTCGGGTGTGTGATGAAAACCATTTTATCTCTTGTTGTTCTTGCTGTCCACACACACTTTTGAGACTGCCAAGTTTTAGATGTGTTGCCTATTGAGGTATAGTTAGTTCATTTTTATTTTAATAACTTTTGGTCTTCTTTTAATGAATAGCTTTTGGTCACATTTTGGTTTGAACTACTTAAGTTATCTTTTTCAACTAAGTTAATATGCCTTTATTTTCCTATCTCAAAGTGATAATTTTGTTTTTTCTTTTGGTTCGTGCATGAGAGCTCTTCGAGTTATTTTTGAAATGCGTGTTAAATCCTAGTGTATATCGCAGATCTCTGGAAAAAAATTATTTTCTTTTCATGCGTTACTGCCTGATTTTAAGTACAAATCCGTGCTTTGTTAGTCTTTGTGTTCATGTAGTTGTGTATATTGTGACCCAAGATTTTGAATTATGTGCCTGAAACTAGTGGTACCAATATTCGTGTGAAAAGATTTAGCTCTTCGAAATACACCTGTTAAAATCCTTATGATTATATGAATTCATCCAACATTAAAATTGCTATAAGTTGTCTGATGTGGTAGTTTGGATATGTAATTTTGTTGATCTGTTCTAAAATTATATTAATATGCTATTTCTCAATTTATCATTTATCCAAGATTGGCTTGTTGTTTCGATCCCTTGCCATGGATTAATGTTGGAGTATTTTGTCAAGTTCTGTGTATCTTAAATTTCCCCAAGTGTTTTGTTACAATTTGAAGTGTAATGTGCATATGATAAGCTTCTTTATTTTATTGTTTTTTATTGTTTTTGGTTCATGTTGATTTCCGTTGCCTTGTTGAATTCATCATTAATTAGCTAACTTATGTGCTAATTTGTTTTGATCGTTCGGATTATGACATTATATTTTTTTATTTTTGTTGTTGTTGTTAGGAATGAGTTAAAGTGTTTATGGATTTGTGATTGACTTCTTTACTTGAGTTATTGCCATCCCCAATGATTAATTTGCACTAGTAGATTCTTAATCTCAATACAATATTGGTGTGTCTTTGTTGATATTTCATTTAAGATTTATTTAATTATGGTTAGAATCTTGAACCAAGTTTGCAACAAAAGTTTTGTCATCTTAGTCATAGCATATCCATAATCTGGAATCATTCCTCTGCCCTTTATATGTTTGCATTTTCAGATTTTGAGTTGTTGTGACTTTCTTCCTTGTCCTAATCTTTATCCTTCTTTTCTTGCATGAACCCTCTCGGTTTGAGTCCATTGGACTCCCTTTGTTACTCTCCTTGCATCACGGGTTGGGTAGAAACCCAACATCTTCTCCATCGAGTCAGCAACCATTTTATACGAGCTGAAAGTTGAAAGCAGGTGTACTGACAGTCCGAAAACGGGCAGTATACATGCTGTATACAGCAGTATACACAGGTATACATGGTGAATATCGATATACAGGTCCAAAAGTCAAACACAGGTGTTTGGAAGCAAGATATACATGAAAAGAGCTGATATACGTGTCGATATACACTGATATACAGTCGATGTATACAAAAAACGGGTTTAGGACTAAACCCCAAAAATTTCAGCGAAATTGGCCCAGAAGGAGGCCCAAATTCAAATTCTCCCTTAC
Source organism: Solanum tuberosum (assembly GCF_000226075.1). Taxonomy (NCBI): domain Eukaryota; kingdom Viridiplantae; phylum Streptophyta; class Magnoliopsida; order Solanales; family Solanaceae; genus Solanum; species Solanum tuberosum. The sequence goes on from NW_006239240.1 coordinate 677,989, forward strand.
TCTTTAATTATTTAATTGTAATTATTTATTATTTGTTGTTTAACTCTAACTTTATAATTGTTAATTAACTTAATGAATTCCCCAAAAGATGTGTTATTTTCTTTTGTGTTGGTTTAATTTTAATATATTTCATGTTTTTGTGTTCATTTATTTTATTAATCAAGTATATTGTTCAAAATTTTATTAAGTTAAACCTTTGCTCCTTAAAAGAGATGTTTTTTAATGCTTTTCACTTGATCACATTTTATTCATTTTAAAATTATTATTTTTTTAGTTAAAGTATTTTTCTCAAATAAACTTTAAAAATGTTAGTCAAAACCTTTTCAATCAATCAAAAAATATATATATACTTACTTAGTCATTTTCTCAAAAATAGTTAGTCAATTAATTTAAAATGATTTTCATGCTTTAATTTATCAAATTGGTTTAAATTATTATTTCAAAATGAATTAAATAAATTCTAATTAATCTAGTTTTATTAATATTCTAATCACTTGTATTTTGAGTCAAATGTTTCATTTTGGATCCCTTTCTCTAAAAAAATTAAAAATTAAAAAAAATGTATCATTTATTTAATTATTTTCTCAAAGTTAATCAAATATATTGTAAGTTATTATTTTTATATTAAATCATTATTTTTTTAAAAATAGTCAAATATATTTTAGTCAAGTCGCAGGTCAACCGCATGTTAGCGGATACTTCGAATGCTTAAACCCTTCTCGAAGTGTAAATTGAACCCCAAACCCTCTTTGATATTTTCAAATGATTTTTTCTGTTTAAATCTTTGAAAATTATAAGTTTCTTAATTTCTTTAAAAAATTAAGTGACGACTCTTTTTCTAAGTATTTTCTCAAATTGTTTTATACTTAGAACATTTCAAAAAGTAATTTTTCTAAAGATTAGTAAAATTACTCACAATATATTATTTTATAACAATTTTCCCCTTTTATTGGATTATGTGCATAATTTATGGGGATGGATAAATATGACATCCTTACTTTTTTTCTTATTTTTTAACTTCTCCATTAAAGTTTAATGGCTACACGTTTTCTTCTTTTTCATTCTTTTTTTTTATCTCTCTTCCTTTTTGAGTTAATCTATGTATGTAGAGAAAAATATTTATGTATTTGACCATATATTCTCTCCATAGCATTTATTTTTGTTATACTTTTTATGTAATCTAGTTTTGGCAGAAATGTTTTCTCCATTGTTGTCTTCAGTTATTCTCAATAGTTCATATTCAATTCATCTTCTTTAGGTTTTATCCGTCGTTTCATATTAAGTTCTTCTTCATCGGTTTATTTTCAGTTCAGATTTCATATCAGTTCGGATTCGGATTTCTATGGAGAAGATGCTCAGAAAAAGTCCTAGATTTAATCGGTCTACTGTTATTGCTGACAGTTCACTTGGGGCAAAGCACACAAAAGCTGTCTTTAGAGTGGTGCAAAACTGTCAAAAATGATTCTTGTGCTCTTAATTTGCACTGATTATTATGGAAAAAAGAAGGATATTGACTGGAACAATGATGTACATTATGTTTTTTGTTATACATTTGAATAACACTTTAATTGGTATTTTTGATGCATATTTTTTAGTTCATCCATCTAACTATTACACATATTTATTAGTGTTTTTATTGTTACAGTGTTGGTTCCATTGTGGTATCAAAATACAATTTTTATTTAGTTATCTTTACAGAATCACGTAGTAAATCAATACATATTATACCAACAATTGAAATGAATATATAAATTTGATATTCAAAAGGTAAGTTTATGTTTATCTCAGAAAAATTTGTAGTTTATTTTCACCAAGAAAACAACAATGTATTAAACAAAGTTCCCTTGAATAAACACCCAAACACCATTGTTATAACATTTATTACTCCGACATTACAAATTAACCAATAACATTTCATTTTACACCAATATTACGAAAATCATACTTTTGAATGCTTAAAATATATATTTAATATCGTAGACATTGAAATTTTGTGAATTCTACAAGACGTGTTCAATTCAAATTGAGACTCTAGAAGATGTGTTCAGTTTCAATTAGAATTCTTGGAGGCTACTCAACCCTAAACCCCAGTTTATGCCTATATAAAGGGTATTAAATTCTCTTAAAAGGAATCTCAAAATATCACATAAACTCTTGGGTATTTTTAAAGATCAAGATCTCGAATATTCCACAAAAGTCATGAAATTTGTAGGCATTGAATTTTGCGGACTCTACAAGACATGTTCAATTCGAATTGGAGGTTACTCAACCCTAAACCCTAGTTTATGCCTATATAAAGGGTACTAAATTCCCTTAAAAGAAATCTCAAAATATCCCATAAACTCTTGGTATTTTTAAAGATCAAAATCTCGAATATTCCACAAGAGTCATGGAATTTGTAGACATTGAAATTTTGCGGACTCTACAAGACGTGTTCAATTAGAATTGGGACTCTAGAAGATGTGTTCAGTTTCAATTAGAATTCTTGGAGGCTACTCAACCCTAAACCCTAGTTTATGCCTATATAAAGGGTACTAAATTCCTTAAAAGACATCTCAAAAAATATCTCATAAACTCTTGGGTATTTTTAAAGATCAAGATCTCGAATATTCCACAAAAATCATGGAATATTCATATAGAGGTTAAATCTAAATCATCCTAGTTCGAGAAATACGCCACTAATGGCTCTCAAATCATAGATAATCTTAGGAGAGTAGAATCAAGGGAGGAACAGAATTGTACCCCCATATTTATCAATAAAGTTATGTTTCTTCAGATTTTATTTGTGTGGTTTATTTATTTTTCACATGTTTAAAATTTGTTGCAAACAAATTGGCACGCCCAGTGGGACCAAATTTGCCCTTCATCTCTGTTTTATTTAAAATATATAATTTAGAATGATTTTAAGAGTCGCCACTTAATTTTTAAGAAAAAATTAAGAAAAAATTGTTAGTTTTCAAAAGACTAAAACAGAAAATCTAATGAAAACTAAAAAGGGGGTTCGGGGTTCATATTAGCATTTCGGGAAGGATTTGAGAGCACCCGAAATGCCCGCTAATACGCGGTTATTCGATAATTAATTATTTGGCTAAAATAATTTAACTTAACTTAACTTGCAAAATTGAACTATTTTAAAGGGAAAATATTTAAATCTTATCTAACTGAGCTATCTTGCAAAATTATTTCTTTAAATCTTGTTAAGACATGACTGGCTTAGTTAAAAAAAAAATTAAGCGAAATGGACGTCTTTCGGGGATTTGAATTGTTGATCTTAAGATTAATGACAAATATTAACAAGTAAATAAACATGATAAAACAAAGAGCTAGGAAAAGGGATTTGGCCCAAATCTGGTTTTCTTGTTCGCCTGGGCCGGCATTTGGGCCTATTTTCATTTTGGGCCTTCGGCCCATTTGAGTCACATGCACATGTCTTATACTAACGTAAAGAAATATTTTTTCTTTGGGCCTTAGGCCCAATTTTTCACCTATCCTAAATTCTAACAAAATAATAAACATAATGACTAAATAGACTTGGGCCCAATAATAACAAAATACAATTTTTTGTATAAAGAATGGGCCTTTGGCCCAATCTTTTCAATTCTCCTCTGCTTTCACATTTTTTCAACTCCGGGACCTGTACGTCGATTCTCAATGGCCGGTTGACTCGATAAAGGAGTTTGAGCCTTCATGGCTCAATTCGAGGTGCAAGAGAGGGGCAAAGAAGTCCACATGGACTCGAGAGGAATTTTCACATGCAAACATAACAAGGCAAGGAATTAATACATTATCCAACTCGATATAAATATAACAAAATAAAAAAATATAATCCTATTGAAGTAATTCGTACAGGGACATATTGAGTGTTAATAACTTTGAAAGAAGTAATTAAAAGAATACACTGATCATTGGGAACCAAGATTAACATAATAGCTGGCAACATAAGTATATGACCCACAAAATGAATAAAAATTAAAAAATAAAGGAGAGGATATTCGTCACATTTCAAAAACAACCAGAGAAAGACAAGTATGCTATATTGACCCCACCCAATTATAATAACCAAACTAAGAACCCATAAAATCCATTCATTCATGAAAATTCCAACCAAAACTAAATAAATCAAGTGTATAAAGAAGATGCTGTCATAAATGAATGGATCAACACACGACTTTCATCCATCACTTGTACTGTGCAAATTTGGAAGACACATTATACAACGATGTCAAGAGTAAACAAAATGGGTGTGATCAAGTTAGAAATAGATCTGGGAGAAATAACTCGACCCTTTCCAAACATACACAATCGACTAGGATCAGTTAAGCAAGGAGCAACTAAGAACGAATTTTAACTATAAACTAATTAATAGGATCATTCAACATGAATATATACCAAGCAAAGATATTTTCTAGCATGTAATCGATCGGAAACTTACTCGAACTAAGATACTTCACTTAACCAAACTAACTCTTCTAAATAAAGGCATGTAGCATCATCAGCAGACCTCAACTAAACCATAGAATTCACATCAACAGACTAAGAATTTTATCATATTAGCTTAATATTTTTTTCATTTTTTTAAAAAGATGGCAGGGAGACAATCCATTGGGATTGCTACGCATGACGACATGGAGTATAACGATTTAAAGGATCATGCTAAGGCTTGCTCGAATGACTAGCTTCAGAAAAGCTAAAACGTACCAGCATTCGAAACATGACATAAATAACCATCAAGTTAAAAATGGAGAGAGATACTACAATATTGCTCCACTATCAACGAGATTCTGACATTTTGAATCAGAACATAAGAGAGCACCGGTCAAAATCACGAGCAAACGGAGAAGAAACGGAACCAAAGAAACTTCACAGAATCGGGTTCATCACACAACACTTAGAATCGAAATAGAACGTAAGTGAGGGGAAAGGTGTTACCTTCTTCCGGGCAGCGGCACCGAGACAGAACGAGCAGAGGGACGGCAACTTCACTACCACAACAAGATTCCGACAAGTTTTTCCAATGGTGAGCACAAAGAAAAATCTTTTATCGATCCTGCTTGAGTATAACTACTGATTTTTTCTTGTATGTATTCTTGTATTTATATTTTATTTTATTTTATTTTTTTGAAACTTTCTTCCCCTCTGTTTTTCCAAGCCTCTCCCAATATTTTCTTCAACATAAAATTTTCAACTCCAAAAATCCCCCCACAACAGTAGAAGAACATAGTATTTATAGTGGGGAATTAGGGTTCGGATTTGGATGAAGAAAGGATAGGAATAGGGCAAAATCGGAATTTCCAACTCACACTTTTCAAAATCGTTCGAAAGTTGTTCCTTGGTACGAGATTTTCTCCAAAATCCCCAAAAATCCGGACGAGGCAGCAAGGCTGGAACGAGTTGGTGAGGGCAGGCGCGGTTGCTTCTTTTCGTGGATTCCGCCATTTGATTACTGTTGTTTTGACGCTGGGAACGTCTGGAGACGCAGTTGCGTCTTGTCATCTGCCAGTTGTTGTTGACGTTGGGCACGTCTGGAGACGCGTTCACGTGTTAGTGAAGAAGAAAGAGGATGCAGGGGTCATTTGGTACTGTTGATGTTTGGAAAGGTTCTGGGTTATTCTGGGTCTTTACTGATACATTAAATGGGCTGGATCGGGTATGTTTGTTGATGGGTCGGCTGGAACTTGAAAAAACAACAAAAGGGAATGAGGGAATGGGCTGGGAATTGAATTTGTATTATTTGGAAGGGAATTTGGGCCAAGTCCTGGCTGGAAGAAATTGACCCAAAATTCGGGACAAAAATGTGGCCAATTGAATTACAATTATAACCAACTTGGATTTTATAATTCAGCCATATTGAGTTATTTTAGAGAATTCGGCTAGATTTTATATAGGACAAATTAATATAAATTAATTAATGAGCTTCTTAATCTTAACAAAATGAAATAATAAACTTAATTATAAACTAATTAATTTTAAAATATAAACTATTACTTAAACCAAACTAATTGAAAAAATATTTAACTAAAATTAAAATCTTTTTGAGACGATTTTCGAATAATCATAAAATATAATAATTATATACATAATTATGTAAAACATATATATTATCTAAAAATTATAAAATGTGACAAAACTAGTTAAAATAACTTGCAAATTATATTATTATTTTTATTTTATTTTTTTATTTTTTTTTGAAATTTTATAAAACTAATTATTTTAAATCGTTTGAAATTGAAGAAGCTCGAAATGATTAATTTATATAGTGGAGGTCCAAAATTGGGTGTCGACAATCTCTTCTCTGATTAATCAAATCTGAAAATCTGAAGCTCCAAAGGTGAAAAAATGAGTACTTCAAGCTTCGTCTTTGAGTTTCATCGAGTCTACACTTCGACAAGCCTTGAAGCAGGGGGCATTTGTAGACATTGAAATTTTGCGAACTCTACAAGACGTGTTCAATTCGAATTGAGACTCTAGAATATGTGTTCAGTTTCAAATAGAATTCTTGGAGGCTACTCAACCCTAAACCCTAGTTTATGCCTATATAAAGGGTACTAAATTTCCTTAAAAGGCATCTCAAAAAATATCCCTTAAACTCTTGGGTATTTTAAAGATCATGATCTCGAATATTCTACAAAAGTCATGGAATATTCATATAGAGGTTGAATCTAAATCATCCTAGTTCAAGAAATAGGTCACTAACGGGCCTCGAATCATGGATAATCTTAGGAGAGTAGAATCAAGGGAGGAACAGAATTGTACCCGCATATTTATCAATAAAGATATATTTCTTCAGATTTTATTTGTGTGGTTTATTTATTTTCCATATGTTTAAAATTTGTTGCAAACAAATTGGCACGCCCAGTGAGACCAAATCAGCCTTTCATCTCTTCTCTCTTAAATCAAATCTGAAAATCTGAAGCTGCAAAGGTGGAAGAATGAATACTTCAAGCCTCATCTTTGAATTTCATCGAGTCTACACTCCAACAAGCCTTGAAGCAAGGGGCATTTTAGACATTGAAATTTTGCGGACTCTACAAGACGTGTTCAATTTGAATTGGGACTCTAGAAGGTGTGTTAAGTTTCAATTAGAATTCTTGGAGGCTACTCAACCTTAAACCCTAGTTTATGCCTATATAAAGGGTACTAAACTCCCTTAAAAGGCATCTCAAAATATCCCATAAACTCTTGGGTATTTTTAAAGATCAAGATCTCGAATACTCCACGAAAGTCATGGAATATTCATATAGAGGTTAAATCTAAATCACCCTAGTTCGAGAAATATGCCACTAACGGCACCTCGAATCATGGATAAATCTTAGGAGAGTAGAATTAAGGGAGGAACATAATTGTACCCGCATATTTATCGATAAAGTTATGTTTCTTCATATTTTATTTGTGTGGTTTATTTATTTTCCTTATGTTTAAAATTTGTTGCAAACAAATTGGCATGCCCAGTGGAAATTTTTGGTTATCGGTTATCGGTTAATTGTTTTCAAATCTCCTATTAATGATCTAAAATAGTATGTTAATTTTTGTTCTGTAGAATAAGGGGTTGGTATTATCAAAATAAATTGTTGCATATGGCCCACAATAATTTCTAACATATGATCGATCAGTGGTAATATTCTTGTAATGAGTTGAGCAATGATGTTAGGGGTCTTATTCAGACTTCTATTAATCCTAAGAGCTCCACAAAATATTTTCAAATTCTCCTACTAGTGTTTCTAGCTCAATAATAGTTGATTAATTAAATAAAATTAATTATTCAAAAAATTAATTACTCTCACATCACATGAATGAAGACGAAAAATATTCCATCCTGAAACATCCAGATTCATGAATCACTTGGATTTTCTTTTGATGTTTACGTACATATTCTGTTATTATTTGTCAACTTTTAGCATCTAATATATTGGATAAATTACATTATCACCCCTTTAATTTCACTTAGTACTAGTTCTTCTTTTAGATTATTATTATAAATGGAATAAATATACTTAGTTAGAATTTGATTGAAAAGCAAAGCATCTATATGTCCTATATAATGAATAATCTGCTAAAATTAATTTATAAATTCAAAGATAAAACATAAATTAATGGGATCGATTAAGAACATATGTAGAAAGAAAAATATAGACATGAAGAGTGTGTTTGGTACGGAAGAAAATATTTTTCAATTTTCTCATGTTTGATTGGCTTAAATATTTTGGATTTTTTTTCAAATCAACTTATTTTCCTCAAATTCAAGGAAACTAACTTCTCTAAAAATAATAAGAAAAATATTATCCAAAATCATTTTGAACCTCACACCTCAACTTTTCATCCTAATTTAACCAATACTAATCCTAGATCCGACTACTAATACCGATTCTCAATTCGACACCCGAGTCTCGACCTCGATTTGAGACTCAACTCTTGAGTTTCGAATTGAGTCAGGATTGAATTTTGAGTTAGAATTAGAGGTCAAATTTCGGGTCGAGTGTCAGAGTTGGATCTCAAGTGAGGTGTCAGGCCAGGTTTGGGTCTCCGGTCTCATGTCGGGGTCAGGTCTCGGTCGGGGTAGGGCTTGGGACTCGGGTCAGGGTTGGTGTTAGGTATCGAGGTCGGGTGTCGGTTCGGGTTCCAAGGTCGGATCTCGGATCGAGGTCGGGTCTTAGGCCTGGTCTAAGGATGAATGTCAGGGATGAAGTTGGGTCTCGGGAAGGGTTTCAAGTTGGGTGTCGAGGTCGGGTTTTGGCCTCGGGTTGGGGTCAGATGTAGGTCTCGATTAGGGTTAAGTCTCGAGTCCGGTGACGAATTCGGGTCTCGAATCGGGATCGGTATCGAAGTCGAGTGTGAGGTTGAATCTTGAGTCAGAGTCGTATTCGGTTCTCGGATCTCGAGTCACAGTCATATCTCGAGTCGAGAGTTGGTTTCAGGTCTCGAATCAGTGTCGGGGTCAGGTTTCAAGGTCGGGTCGGGTTTCCTATCGAAATCGTGTCCAATTCTCAAGTCTCTCGTTGGGTCAAGTTGGGGGTTGGGTGGCAGGGTCGAATTATGTTACAAAAGTTGGATCTTAAGTAAGATGTAGGGGTTGGGAGTGTGGGTTGGGTCTCCAATTGAGGTCGGGTCTCGGGTCGGGTTCAGGATTAAATGTCGGGATCATATTCATATTCGAATGTTGGGTCTCTAGCAGGGTTTGGGTCTTGGGATCATGTCCTGATTCGGGTTATGGTCAGGGTTGGGTTCCAATTTAAATGTCGGGTACCGTGTCAAAAGTAGGGTTTAGATTTTGGATCGGGTGTCTGGGTCAGGTGTCAGATCGATTATTGGGGTTGATTTTCAAGTCAAAGGCCATTTTTCTAAAATGTATTTTCTACTCTCTACCCAAAAAAAAAGAAGATATTTTCTAAAAAATATTTTTTTTTCATCAATCATGCACTAAAATATTTTTCACTTACCACCAAATATGAGATAATAAGTAGAAACCAACTTATTTTCCAAAAAAAATATTTTCCTCCGTACCAACACACCCGAAATGCCTACCTTTTCAATAATGGTGAACGGGCAGGTGGACATTCAAGCAAAACAGCCAACAACCACATCTAATATCCGCAACAATAACAATAACATGTGTATGCAAAAGCTTATCTCCACCCTACTATTACTACTTCTTTGAAAGTACAACATTTTCGTTAAAATACACTTGCTTGTATTATATCTAATTTAATACATAAAATAAGAAATTCCGTGGAGGCAGTAGAGTCTGACACCATTTGCATTAATAATTCATAAACATTAATTAAAAAATTAAAGAAGATACGTGAACAGACAAGATCACAAGAAAGACGCAGATCGATCTGTTTAAACTTTTGTCTTGAATGAAGAGAGATTTAAAAATAAATGAAAACCTTGCTCAACTTCATTATAGATCAAGATAAAAGAAGCCTAATTGAGCCAAGCAAATTATCGGAAGAGGAGAAAAATGGAGTACGTGAACATTTTGGTAGGAGTTTTATTCGCCTGTTTTTTGGTGCGTGGAGTTGTTATTTCACTTAGAAGAAGAAGCAAAAGAGTTGCACCAGGTCCATTCCCTTTGCCTATTATCGGAAATCTTCACTTGCTTGGTCATAAACCACAAATATCACTTGCTCAACTGGCAAAAAAATATGGTCCAATTATGAATCTGAAATTGGGGCAAATTAACACAGTCGTCATTTCTTCATCAATCTTGGCTAAACAAGTAATGCAAAAGCAAGATTTATCCTTTTCCAATAGGTTTGCTCCAGACGCACTTCGTGCCTGCAATCAATCTGATTTCTCTGTTGTATGGTTACCTGTCAACAACTCACAGTGGAGAACGCTTCGTAAGATTATGAACTCTCACATCTTCTCTGGCACCAAGCTGGACGCTAATAAGCATCTGAGGACAAAAAAGATCGAGGAGTTGATTGATTATTGTCACAAGAGTGGGCAAAATTGTGAAGCAGTGGATATTGGCAGAGCAGCTTTTAGAACTTCCTTAAATTTGTTGTCCAACACTATTTTCTCTAAAGATTTGACTGATCCATTCTCTGATTCTGATAAGGAATTTAAGGAATTGGTGTGGAATATCATGGCTGAGGCTGGTAAACCCAATTTGGTGGATTTTTTCCCCTTTTTAAAAAAGATTGATCCACAAGGTATAAGGCGGCGCTTGACAAATCATTTTAGTAAGGTTCTTCAACTTATGAGTGGTTTGATTGATGAGCGGCTAAAGGAAAGGGAAATGGCAAATCGTGAAAATGTTGATGTGTTAGATGCCCTTCTCAACATTAGCCCTGAAGAAATCGACAGGAATCATATTGAGCATCTGTATCTGGTTAATTATCTTATCTTTAATATATTTTCAACAAGTAGCATGTGATGAAACGTTTTACTAGATTATATGATCTTACACTAGTAAGTTTTGCAGGACTTGTTTGTAGCAGGGACAGATACGACATCAAATACATTGGAGTGGGCAATGGCAGAATTACTTAAGAATCCACATACTTTGGAGAAAGCACAAAAAGAACTTGCACAAGTAATTGGCAGAGGCAAACTAGTAGATGAAGCGGATGTTGCACAGTTACCTTACTTGCAATGCATCGTGAAAGAAGCCTTACGATTACACCCACCGGTTTCTTTATTAATTCCTCGCAAAGTGGAGGAAGATGTTGAGCTTTGTGGCTATACTGTTCCAAAAGGCTCGCAAGTTCTAGTGAACGTATGGGCAATTGGGCGCGACTCTGGTATATGGGAGAACCCTTTGGACTTTAAGCCAGAGAGGTTTTGGGAGTCAGAAATAGACGTTAGAGGTCGGGATTTTGAGCTGATTCCATTTGGTGCTGGTCGAAGAATTTGCCCTGGATTGCCTTTGGCTATCAGCATGATTCCAGTCGCACTAGGTTCATTGATTAATACATTTAATTGGAAGCTACATGGTGGAATTGCACCAAATGATTTGGACATGGATGAGAAGTTTGGTATTACATTGGCGAAAGCTCAACCTCTTCTAGCTATCCCAACCCCAGTGCAGCTATAGAGACAAACTAATTAAGGTTTAAAGTTGAGCAAACTAGAGTACTAAAGTGTTTCCTTTCACCATCCAGCGTGACTAAGTTAACGTGGAGGGAGGTGATTAACTACTCGAGCAAGTCTCTCTTGTTGTTTGAATTTGGGTTGTCAAAAGGCTACGTTATTCTATTTGTAGAATCTATCTATGCTTGTGTGTCTTTGAAGATAAGACCAACTCTCCGGGATTTAATAATTTCTTGGTGAAACTAATACTTTCTATGTCTCAATTTATTTGATATATTTCGAATTTTGAAATTCAAACAAGTCTATCTTTAATAGTAAATTTTCATAGATCTTTTAAATATTTTGAATTAACAATTATTGTGATTTATAGTATTTTTTACATAGTTTACAAATATATAATTTCATTTTAAAAAATTTGAAGATTCCATGAACAAATTTTGGATCAAATTTAAATTGTTTTGACTCTCAAAAAATGAAATGTGTCACATAAATTGGGACAATGGGAGTAAGATATTCATTTCCTTGGCATTAGACCGTGTTTATTTTTCCTTTTTGGCGCCTCTCCATGATATAATCTTAATTCCAGGTGGAATTAATGATGATAAATTAGGACTAATCTAGTATATAGTAAAGGAGAAACATAGATAAGATAAGATGATGTAGAACTCTCAATTGTCTTTATTTGCATGAGGAAATTTCACAAATAGCCACTATAATAAATTTAATTAGGCTCCTTAGCTATAGTTTGCATATTTACGGGTTGTAGCCTTGTAGGTATAGTTTAAGTTGTTATGGGCAACCAAAAAAAAAAGTTGTTAGGGTGACCTCATTATATAATTTGCGACGTTTGTATAATTCTCGTATGTTTGTATAATTTGTGTCGTCCATATTTGTATAAATTGATTAGTATCAATTGATTTATATTTATTTTTGTATAAATTATTTTCGATTGATTGGATCGATTGATAATTATAGTTTTGATGGAATAAGTGTTTGTATAAATGAGTTATTTCTGTTCGTGGTTGTATAAACAGAGTAGTAACAATTGTTATACAAATTATATTATCCAAATTTCAAAATTATACAAATATGATAAAACTCGAAATAACGAATTTATACAAACACAAACATCTGAATTTTAAACAATTATACAAATTATATTATACAAATCTGAAAACTATATGTTTATACAATTGAAACTCGACCGATACGTTTATACAACTGTAACTCGGCGCGTAATTTTGTTTAGAAATTAGTGGCGAATGGTAATTAATTCAAACTGTAGTTATGTTAACTAATTAATATGTTTGTCACGCTCTGAGCCTACACCCTGGGAGGGACTGACACTTGAGAATCATTGTTGGCCCCAAGCGAACCCTTGGCTTGACTTAACTCTTAGTGAAAGACTTATCTAACAAGAAAATAGTCTAAAAGGATAATCTCATGCAATAAACTTAGAATGTCTTAACAGAAACATTCAACTAGCCAAAATGGCAACTCAAGTCTCAACATCAATACTGAAAATGGAAAAGACTCATGAGCTAACAAAAACTAACTGTCTATGAAGCCTCTAACAACTGAGATGGACGTCGAGACAAGACCCACGACATCCTAATGAACTAGAATAATGAAAATAATAAAAAGGGGATCCTCCGGAAGCAAGGAGGCTCACCAACAACTCTAAAGCTCAATTGGATCAACGATGCGCTGGATGTTGATCCTGGTTACCTGTATTTGCATCATAAAAGATGCAGGCCAAATGGCATCAGTACATTGAATGTACGAGCATGCGAGGGGAATTCTAAAACAAGGCATAGCCTTGAAAGGAACTGAAGGAACATACCTGGTCACAACTCAACTCAACTCAACTCAATATAAAGTAGTAATATAAATGCAATATAAAGAAAAACTCTTAAAACATGCGGATAACAACTTTGTGTATTTGAAGAATATACAATAGTAACTCAGTTTGTATGCAATGATACAATTTAAACTTTGTTTGTATATGAAAATATAAATAACTCTATGTATATAAGAATACAAAAATATCTTTGTGGGAGTTTCTCTAACCGACAACCATCACTATGAGCTATGTGATGATACAGTGTTTTGCCTCACGGTGCCAGGGCCATCCTATACCTTGACGGGGTATAGAACTTAACTACTAAGTGGATCCACTAGTTTATGCTAAAAAAAACACTAAGCAATCCACATGTTCATCGAGATGAGACTAGTCTAGCCTGGCCAATCATTTTATACAAAATTCAAGGAGGTTCATAAACTATTTGGGAATATTTGGTAGGGCTGCTTATCAGTCGGTTTGGTTCAGTTTTAAATTTTATCGATTCAATTTACTAGTTATCGATTTGTAGAAATACTAAATCATTATAGAACCATTAAGATATTGAATTACCAGTTGTTGGTTTATCGGTTATTGATAAATATCGGTTTTAACATTAAAATTGGGAAAAAGGACAAATATACCCCCGAACTATCGTAAATGGTATCTAAATACCTTTCGTTATACTTTTAGGACGCTGATGTCCTTACCGTCCAAATTTTGGGGGCGTATATACCATTTCTACTAACGGTGGGACACATGTCACAATCTAAAACATTTCCTCTATTTTTATTAAATTCTTATCCATATTTAAAAGATTCACCCATATTAATTAAAAACTCACCCAAATAAAATAATGCCCACTCCAAATTAGAACCCAAAATCCTCAAAATACTTCTCCATCTTCTCCGTTTCTCATCATCCGAATTTTGGTCGAGTTTGGCTGATTTCTGGCCAAGTTCTTCGATTTTCAAGCTGTAGTTCATGGAAAATGTTCCTGCAAATCCAAAACGAACTCAGTCCTCCACATGATTAATTAATTAAATTTGAACTGATGCATTTTGATGGACGACACAAATAGAAAAGTCACATCAAGATTACCATTTCCATCAGGGCTATTAAATGGAAGCAGCCATCTCTAAATGACACTATTACGGTATTACTTAGACACGGTAAATTAGGACCAATCACATCATGAAATTTGCAATTGCTAACAAAAATCCAATGGGTCTGTTTATAATTGAATTGAGGATCAAAATGGGTTGATCATTGATGAACGAGGATACACCAAAAATTCGAATTACAGGTCGTAGAAGAAGAGGAAAAAACAGAGGACAAAGTGCAGATACTAGTAAGTGTTTTGAGGGTTTTGGGTTATAACTTGGGTATGGATATTATGTTGTTTGGGTGGGTTTTTTTAATTAATATGGGTGGATCTTTTAATAATGGGTAAAAATTGTAATAAAAATAGAGTAAATGTTTTAGATTGTGACACTTGTCCCGCGTTAGTAGAAAGGGTATATACGCCCCAAAATTTGGACGGTAAGGACATCAGCGTCCAAAAAATATAACGAAGGGTAATTAGATACCATTTATGATAGTTCGGGGGTATATTTGTCCTTTTTCCCTTAAAAATTTGAGTCATTTGACACAATTTTTTTTAATTGAAAATCACTTAGAAAGAAAGTGACAAATCAAATGAACCATGCACGTGAATTGAAAGACTGCATCTTGCTCAAAAGCAAACACTATCACATTGTAGAATAACCGAGAGTTTGAGACAGACAGAAATATAAATATGAAACTAAACTCTAAGTCAAGGACTTTATACACCAAATGGTATAAATATAATTATTTAATTTACTATCCGATTATCAGTTAACTCGTTAAGAAAAACCACAAACCGTTAAGAATTGGTAATTCGATAATAAAAAAATTAAAATTGTTATTTAAACCGCTAAAGCAATAATTTTTTTCAATTTGAATTATTGATTTTTGTTCGATATTAAACGTACAGCTCTAATATTTGGTATGTTTGGCTCTAAAAGATGGTAAATTACATTTATTTATTCAAGTTAATAAGCCCCTAATGTGTTTTGGAACCTCAATAAAGAGTTGAACATTTGGGTTCTTGCAATACTATAACCCAAGTTTGCCAATATTAGTACTCAACAGATTGATTGGTTTTTCTATAGCTATGATTGTGATAGAAATTGGAAGATGGAAGATGGAAGATATCGAGAAGATTTTCTGTATTGATCAGTACTCAAAATGAGTCTATATATATTACAATTCTATGTATGAAAAATAAAGAAAGATAAAATTCTAGTAATTACACTTGTCCAATTATCATTAGTGTAGGGATAACAATGTCTAACTAAGTAGGCGTTTGGCCATGCGATACCATATCACGATATGGAATCGTGAGATGGAATCAACATTTGGACATGCGATTTTACGCTAATTTCATCTTATGATTTCATATCATGAGATGTGATTCCATATTCTCCAAAAATCATGATATGGAAATTTCATATCATGATTTGAGATATTTTTAATACAAAAATTGATCCACAAGTTTACATTTTGTTAAAACAACTCCACATTTACATTTACTAACCATTCATTTCATATGTAAATAAAATTTATAATCACATCATTACTTTTAAATTATTATTCTCACCAACATAAAGTCACTTTAACTCACACCAACCGATTATTGAGTAATAAATTTGGTCTCTTCATTTACTCCAACGCCTAATTTATTACTTCTACAATTTTTTATTTAATACAACTCAAAGTAACAATGTTGGTTCGTCTTCTCGATCACATGATCGAGAAATGCAAGTTCAACGTGAGGAAATTGTTCGTACTATGTGGGAGGATTATATTAAAGACTAGTACACTACAAAAATTCCATATCACATGTCCAAACAAAACTTTAATTTCATATTATAATTTCATATCATTGTATCATATCATGATTCCATATTATGATACCATATCGCATGGGCAAACGAGCCCTAAGTATATTCCTTTTTGTACTCATCATATGCCCTGCGACAGCTGACAATAGAGTCTTGTGTACGATGGGGATCATTTTTAGTACAAATCTGATCAATGGCCCTTACTTCTCCACGTGTCTCAGACATTTTATATTGAGACAATATTGACTTCTCTAAAACTCCATCGGATTCTTTCTTCTTTTACAATGTAGCCGTTGTTGTCTTCTTCACATTATCTTCCATAACTTCCATATTCCTTCGTTGAATGGTCTGTTGAGTAGGTTGTATTCCAATAGATTATCCCAAACCCATGTTCAACTAAACTCTAAATTTCTGAGTTCGGAGCCAAAAAGGCAAGAAAATTGGCTCAATCCAATTTTGTTACCCTCTTGAGATTTTTGGTCAATTTTCTTGTCCTTTTGGCTTCGGACTCCTAAATTTCTTTTATGAAACTGAGAATTCTTTAAGGAGTTTTTCATTCTCTCTTTATGCATTTAGCTAGCAGTAAAGAGTCTGTTTCACCAATACAACTCTAAAGTTATTTTTTGCACACCATTCGAATAAAAAAAACATGGTTGATTCTTCTGTCATATTACTTGTATTAGATTCTAGGTGGATAGTATAGGCAAAAATAAACCTTCCATGTTAATTCATTTTTGTTATAGTGTAGCATTTTCAAATCTCCTATTAATGATCTAAAATAGTAGTAGTATGTTAATTTTTGTTCTGTCGAATAAGGGGTTGATATTATTAAAAAAATTGGTGCATATGGCCCACAATAATTTCTAACATATGATCGATCAGTGGTAATATTCTTGTAATGAGTTGAGCAATGATGTTAGGGGTCTTATTCAGACTTCTATTAATCCTAAGAGGGTCCACAAAATATTTTCAAATTCTCCTATACTATGTTCTCATTTGCTGAAGAGATGCTCAGTGTTTCTAGCTCAATAATAGTTGATTAAATAAAATTAATTATTTTAAAAAATTAATTACCATCACATCACATGAATGAAGACGAAATCCTGAAACATCCAGATTCATGAGTCACTTAGATTTACTTTTGATGTTTACATATTCTGTTATTATTTGTTAACTTTTTGCATCTAATATATTTGGGTAAATTACATTATCACTCCCTTTAATTTCACTTAATATTGGTTCTTCTTTTAGGTTATTATATTACTAGAAGGGCTAAGCACGGGCCCAACATTAATTTGCTTATACACAAAATTGAAGGAGAAAATAACACCAACTTTATATAACCCAAAGAAAATGACTATGAAGAAAAAAATGTTGCTATTTAGCAAGCTATTTTTTTGTGAAGATCAGATCCTTGTCCAATCTACTATAATATAGCTTTGTCGAATCTAGGATGGAGAAAGGCAACGGTCAATAAAATGTGTTCAACTGTCCATTTTGTAAGTGAGGTATAGTGACATTTTGTAAGAATCTGCAGCAAGATGGTATTTTGAGGAGTACAAAACTTTATGAATTGTTAGTGTGAGGTATAAAGTATAAACTGTACATGTTATCCAACCAAGCAATCAGACATATTCCTTCCTATTACATAGAGATATACCTCTCTTTTGGAGCCTATCATGAATCAAACAGATATCCTTACCTGTTATCCAACCAAGCAAGCAACTTTAGGAGGTACATTGATCCTCCAGATCATTTTCCAAGGGCTACTCTAATCCCAGCAGGTAGTTTGTTTTTGTAAGCTAATGTATAGCTTTTAACAGAGAACTCTCATTCTTGTTTATCAGACAACTGAATCCTTTCTTCCTGAGTCTATAGAAACATATTGTAACAGATCCATTAGAAGGTCAAACTCCATTGCTGGTACTCTAGCAAGCTACTTCTCCATAGAGAGATCAAATTGTTGGTGAAGCAAACAAAGCTTTTATATATATGGAGTAGGGATAGGTAACATTTCAAAAAGTTAGTTTACAAATAGGCAAGAGAAAGTGTCTCTGTCTTCATACAACTGAAGTTGTAGATGAGAATCTTGAAGAACACCTGAAAAAAGGGAAATATAATAAATGACTACTTAGCTATTTTAAGTAAGAACACTATAAAATTCTACATCGCGCACACATAATACTAATGGAGGACATGTTAGTCACCTAGCTATTTGAAATAAGAGCACTGAAAATTCCCTCATACGACAACTTTCTGAGAGATCTTTCATTAAAGGAGATTAGGATAGAAGAAGAGAATGAACAAAAAAAAGAGTGAAGAAGAGAAGGTTGAGAACTCATCTGAGACGACAATTTGTTGGCTGATTTTTTTTCTTAGCAGTACAGAAACCCAAATGGCACGGCTTGAAATGGTCTGCTAAATAAAAAGCAAATACACGTGTTCAATAGCAATGAAATAGACCCTTTTGAATTAATCTGTGTAGAAGTTGTTACCCTACAAAAACGACAACAACCTGAGAAGTTATGATATTCACTTTAACTTAATTTTTGTGCATCATTCAAAAGCTCCAAAACAGTCATATAATAAACACTATGGTCTCAAGTTATTGCTTCCCACTATCATATAAGTATTCTTTAATTCATTAGTGTGCAATTCGTATATACAAATATGACAGAAGACAGTCAAGTTACTTATAAAAGTTGAATCTAAAGATGAAGTGCTCTCTAAGTTTTGAATCACAATGCTAAATCTAGAATTTATATCCAAGAATAACTACTTAATACAATACCATAATCAGTACACAAAACAGAACACTAAGATTTTTTTGCATGAAAAAGGCACCCAAAATTTAAAAGGTTTGATAAAGGTATGTGAGATTGTACCTAAAGGACTTGAAAATCTTAAATCAACCCCTCCTCTTACTTTGTTCTGCTTCTAAAGTGTTCACTTTAAGGACAACATGTAAGGAGTAAGCTGGCAGTGTTGAAACTCTCTTCCCAATAGCAGTTTTATAGATGCTCGATCTGGAGATAAGTTAATTGGCATATTAGTATACTTAATTTTGGTATAAAGAACTTGGAGAACATTAAAGTAGGTAATAATTACATGAACTATACTTGGAACTCGAAGTCTACAATAATAGTTAAGTAGTAGAATGAGGAAGAGACTATGCAAATCAGTAGAGGCCAAATGTACAGCACAATTTGCAAGGTTTTAGTATAACAATTTAATGCAGTGTTCGTCCTCAAGCTTGTTCACTTACGGAAATCTTACAAGTATTTGAGAAGGTAAACAAAAGGGTAGGTTTTTATCATGTTATTCTGAAATTCTCTTAATATCTGGTTTCCACATAAAGATACATGAGTTTCAACCTTTTGAGTATCAATTCATCTATAAGGAGGCTTATGTAAAGTTCATTTGATGAATCTACGTATTCTTGAGGGAGTTTTCCTAGCCAGACCACTAATGGTGATCTCTCTTACATGGGTCCTTTTTTTTCAATTCCTTTTTTCCCTTCCGGCTTCATCCATATATAATCTCAAATATATTTTAATCAAAGTTCCTTTACGATACACGTGGTAAGTCAATTGTCAAATTCAAAATCTAATGAAAATGAATGTGTCATCAATTTTGTTGCTCGAACTCTTCAAAAATGTCAACGGATGCATGTCAGATTCAGTGGCGTATGCAGGATTTTTCATAAGTGGTGTCACCTTTTAAAACGAGAAAATAAATAAAATAATATAAACCATATTTAAAAAAAACACAAATAAAACACAATTCATGTATATTATTATAGTTTTTTTCAATGAGTTTTTTTTTTATGAAATGTATCTAAATTAATGAACACGCAACCTAGCCTAAGGAATTTCAGCACAAAACCAACTAAGCTACGTACTTCTATTGTTCTAGCAGTGTCACTTGTATTATATACACGCTATATTTGCTTTTGTTTCATAATCGTACCTACCTAATTAGCAATTTTTTCCGACGAAGAAGTGTCACGTGACACCCCTTTTCCCTTCCTAAATCCACCCTTGACTCAGATTCTTCAAAAGTAGGGTATTTTTCGAGAATCCGACATAGGTGCGGTGCGGCATCATCAGTGAAGAGTTGCGCGCGCAACGTAAGTCATCCATACTCCCATTGATACAATAACAAATAAATTGATATCACAATCAACTATATAATTATAATAGAAAAGCAAGCATGCATTGTTGACACCCACTTTTGACCCTCCCCGATAATAATTAGTTTTTGAGCTTCTTGATTCTCAAACGATTTAGAATAATTAGTTTTATAAAGTTCCAAATAGTTTCAAGGATTTTAAGTAATCTCAATCGGTTTTTATAGTATTTTGAATAACAAATATATTTCATATAATTATATACGTAATTAGTATATTTTATAAATATTTGAAAATCATATCAAAAGGTTTCTACATTGTTTTAGTAAATACTTTATTGATTTAGTCTAGTATAATTTATAGTTATAATTTTGAGTATTGAAATCGGTTAGTTTATCAAATTAATTATTTCGTTTCGTTTAAAATTTAGAAGCTCGTTAATTAATTTATATTAATTTTAATGATTAGCCAAGCTTACTAAACTTGATCAATTTGGCTAAGGCCTTAACTTCCATCGGCCATGATTGCAATTTTCTCAATTGCCATATTGGCCAAGCCTCATCTCCAATTTTATATCATTTTTTGGCCCAATCTTGTATCAATTGCAGCCCAATATAATGGCAATCAGCAACCCCCAATTCTATCCAATTATTCCCAGCCCACCAATATACAACAATACAATACCCAACCGCCCAGCCCACCTTTTTTCCATAACAACAACAATAGATATAACGTACAACAACAATACACCGACCCCATCCCTTTTTTCTTTCCAATTCTATGCAATATCATAGCAGGCTAAAGCAGCAACAACGTCTCCTTCGCCAGAGGTTCGTACAGCAGCAACGTTCCTCGTCCTTGTGGCCCTGAGATGAAGCCACATCACGCCCAAGGACAACCAAATCGATCCCAACCATCTATATCCCCTTTCCTCTTTCGGAATGGGGTAATTTTCAGAGAAAAGGATGTTTGGCTTAAAGGGTGAAATTTTTTGAGTTTTGAAATCGGAAGGGGCCCTCTTCTGTCCGGATTTTTGACCCGAATTTCCACCCCCCCCCAATCAGTCCTAAAAAAATCCCTATATGTATTCCCCTCTTATTAGCTGTGGGGGGGGAGGGGGGGTGAATTTTTTTTTTTGGCTTTGGTTTTTGGGAGTGAACAAAAATTCTATTTAAGAAGTTTGAGTATTTCTTTGGTGTGAAAAAAATCTCTTGGTTGTTCTTCGCTGAGAGACGTTTGGAGAGAAATAGCCATCAGGATATAGCTAATATAAATATATAAGAGGTATAGGAGGTACAGCTGAAATGAAAGAGAGAATCATCTATCCGAGCTTCACCCCACTTCTGCTTGTTCGTCAGATTTTCTTTTAAGGCTTTAGGTTGCTGGTGTTGGAAGAAATTCGTTGTCTCCAGCTCGTTTTTGTCTCAAATCGCTGCTCCGAAGAAGGTAATTTCTTTCCACTCTGATTTGTTGCTTAGTTTCCTAGCTTATAGTTGGATGGTTATGGTTTGTGTGAATCGATACTCATTGTTGTGTTTTTTTCATCTCGATATTGAATGACATATGCTTGGCGAGGATTTAGTTTTTTGAGACTGATTATAAAAACACAATATCGGTCTATTGTATTGGTAATGTTTTGGTCTATTAGAGTGTTTCGTAGTAGCGTGTGCATTTCATTTCACTTTGATCTTGCTATGTATGTTATATTTTCTTCTTGGTATATTTTGAGAATAAAATTTCCTAGTTTATGTTGAATCCAGCAGTCTGGTACAGGGAAAATAAGGAGGTTAGGTACCTTATTAATTGTTACATAGTAGGTTACCCATGCTATATACTATGCGCTATGTTTAGGTACACTAGAATAAAAGGCATAGCTATATATTAACATAAATTAGGTTATGTGGTGATAAGCTAAATGTGTTTGTTAGTATATATATAAAGTAAATTCATATTAAATATTATCGGTCTAACTATTGGACAAAATTAGAAACATACGGTTAAATTTACGAAAAGTTATAAATATTCATTTCAAAGAGTTGAGGTATGTGATCAGATTTTTGAAAAAAAAGAAGAGAAATTAAATGAAGTTTTGAATATTGGCAAAATTCATTCTTTGAAAAGTCAAATATAGTTGCTTTAGTATTTAACAAAAATATTTTAATGCATGACCTCTATATATTATACTAGTTATTAGGTTCCCGCGCCAGCGCGGGCCCAATGTATATTACTTCCTCCGTCTCATTTTATGTGAGGTAGTTTGATTCGCCACGGAGTTTAAAAAAGAAATGAAGACTTTTAAAATTTGTGGTCCAAAATGAATGATATAAATTTGTATGACTGTAAATTATTTCATTAAGGGTAAAATAAATATTTTATAATCAAATTGTTACTTAATATAGAAATGTGACATTCTTTTGGGACTGACTAAAAAGGAAAGTAAATAACATAAATTGGGAGTAGTTCTTTGTTTCAATTTATGTGACACCGATGAAATTTGGAGAGTTATATAATTTTTTGTATGTGATTTTGTTAAATATATTTTGAAGTTGTTAATTTATTGTGATTTATAGCACTTCTTATATCATTTTCAAATAATATATATTACTCTTTCTGTTCCATTTTATGTGACGTAGGTACTTTTACGAAAGTCAACTAAATTTCTTATATGATTCTTCAATATTTTTAGTTGTTATTTTACTTTAATTTACGTTACTTTTTATGTTATTTTCAAACAAACTTCTTTTGTTTCAATATGGAATTAAAGAGTCAATAAAATTTCTTTTATGATTTTTAATTATGTTTTTTTAATATCTTATATTATTACATTGTGATTTTAAGTACTTTTTATGTAATTTTTAAATCTAGAACAAATTAAAAGAAAAACAAGGAAAAATTTAAATGAAGAAAGTACTAAAATTTTCAAATAATCATATTTCTATATTAAAATGTTAAAAACTTTAAAACTCCACATATATGCAGAAAATCATATACGGAAGACAAAATAATTTTTAAAATATATATTAAAGCTCTTTCTAATAATATCACATATTTATTCTATTTTTCAAATAATATATATTTCTCACTCAATCTCAATTACGCAGTACATATGAAATTTCGAGAGTTAATCAAATTCTTAGTACTATTTTAAACTATATTTTAGTACTATTTATATAATTTTCAAATAATATATGTTACTACTCTATTATATTATGCAATACATGTGAAATTTCAAGAATTAACCAAAATTTTAATATTTTAAATTGATTTTTAGTACTATTTTTGTAGTAAATAGAGGAAGTTGAAGAAGAAGGGCAAATCGGTCAATTGACTGACTAACCCTAAGCTCCTAAACATTCTCACTTCTAAATGGAAGCACGGGCACAATATCCGTTAAATTGTTAATTATTATGATTTATAATATTTTTTACATTATTTTCAAATAATATATGTTATGTATTTTTAAATACTTTAAGTTGTGATTAATAATATTCTTAACGTAATTTCAAATAATATATGTTACTCCATTTGTCCCAATTTATGTGACACATGTGAAATTTTGAGAGTTAATATGTTTTTCAAATATTGTAAGTTGTTAACTATTGTGGTTTATGGTATTCTTAATGTAATTTTTCAAATAATATATGTTATTCCCTTCGTCTTAATTATACAATTCGCGTAAAATTTTGAGAGTTAATCGAATTTGTAATATTTTAAATTTATTTTTTAGTACTATTTAAAAAGGAAAAAATTAAAATATTACTATATAAGAAGAGTAGTAATTATATAGTAATTTTTCAAATAATATATGTTATTCCCTTCGTCTTAATTATAGAATTCGCGTAAAATTTTGAGAGTTAATCGAATTTGTAATATTTTAAATTTATTTTTTAGTACTATTTAAAAAGGAAAAAATTAAAATATTACTATATAAGAAGAGTAGTAATTATATAGTAATTTTTCAAATAATATATGTTATTCCCTTCGTCTTAATTATAGAATTCGCGTAAAATTTTGAGAGTTAATCGAATTTGTAATATTTTAAATTTATTTTTTAGTACTATTTAAAAAGGAAAAAATTAAAATATTACTATATAAGAAGAGTAGTAATTATATAGTAATTTTTCAAATAATATATGTTATTCCCTTCGTCTTAATTATAGAATTCGCGTAAAATTTTGAGAGTTAATCGAATTTGTGATATTTTAAATTTATTTTTTAGTACTATTTTAGTAATATACATGATATATGATTTAAATAAAATAAAAGTAGGTGGGCCATGGTGCCACGTGTCGAAAGAAGAGTGAATTTTATTCACTCTTCTTATATAGTAATATGTGTTAAATCAAAATAAAGTTTGAATTGAAAGATGCTACTTTACGTCATTTTATATTATTAAAGGGTCCACTATTTTGATTGCAAACATCTAGAGCTTGCATTGAGAAAATGATTATTTTTGCCTGCTTTATAATATAGTATAATAATAAAAAATGTAAATATAATATATTGGAAGAAACAGATTACTCATAAAAATTTCATATTATTTCAATTGACGTGGTTCTTTTCTTTCCATTAATAACTCTTAAAACAATTGGGATTACTAGTCTATTTATAAATGCTTGGTTGTACAGCCCAATCAAAATATGATTTTCATTAATGTTATTATTATTTTAAGAGTGAATTTTAATACAGTTTATGTGTTCTTTCTGTTATCTAGATATATATATTCGTTGTTCATGTGTATTAGTCGTCATATTAATTTGTTGTTGGAAATAATCACTGTGCTCTCTTAATTACCTCCTTAAGTTGTGGGGTTCTTTATAATGTGACTAAATTTGAGTACCCGGGTTTAGTGGTTATCACTCTCTATTGGCATATTTGCTCATAAAATAAGTTGGTTAGCATTTGTTTGCTATGGATCTTAGATGTTAAAATAGTAATTTAAATAATTTTCACTTTATCTTTAGTATGTTGGGTCTTCATTGTCTTTGGAGTTGGTATCTTTTTATCTAGATCTATGTCATTTTGATTCGATAGAGTTATTTGTTATATTTTGCTTAGGGGCAACTATGATTTGTTTTAAAATGTATTATAGTTCTGTTATTGTTTATTAATCCTTATCTTCTCATTTTGATGCATGTGAAATCTGCCTGAGTTCTTCATGAACTCCTATCTCCTTCCCTTGCATTTCGAGAGAGCCACAAAGGCTCAAACCCTTTCCTTTCGAGTCGGCCAGCCTATTAATAATTGACGAACAGGTCCTGGAAGAATATGCAACAGATTGGAGAGTTGAAAAGATTGGGCCAAAAGCCCACTCTTAATTATTTAAATTTGTATTTGTTATTTTGGGCCTAAACCCTTGTCATTTTAATTGCTATTGTTGTATTAGTTTAGGACAGGTGGAAGAATTGGGTCTAAGGTCCAAAAGATAGAAAATACTTCTATTATGTTAGAATAAGACATGTACAAATGACTTAAATAGGCCCAAATATTGGACCAAGCGGGCAGAAACCAGATTTGGGCCCAAATCTCTTTCCTTCTTTGTCTTACTATGTTTATTTACTTGTTAGTGTTTGCCGTTAATTTTGAGGTTGAAAAATTTAAATCCCTGAAAGACATCCATTTTTGCTTTAAAAGAAAATTAACTAAATTAGTCATATCTTAACAAGATTTAAAGAAATAATTTTATAAGATAGCTCCCTTAGATAATATTTAAATATTTTCCTTTTTCCCTTTAAAATGGTTCTAACTATAAAAATTGCTCAAATCAAATTAAGTTAAATTATTTTAGCCAAATAAATTAATTGTCGGACAACCGCATTAGCGGATATTCTAGGTGCCTTAAAAACCTTCCTAGAATATTAATAGGAACCTCGAACCCCTTTAAAATTTTCATTAGATTTCTGTTTTAATCTTCTGAAAAAAATAGTTTTTTCTTGATTTTTCTTAAAAATTAAGTGGCGACTCTTAAACCAGTTCAAAATATATTTTTCTAATAAACATGCATAATCACATAAAAACAAAAGAAATTGAATATACCAAACAATTTAGAGAGATCCAGAAGAGAAGAGTAACCGGGAAAAAAGCTAATCTTTTGCTGCGCTAATTAGTTGAAGTTCTTAAATACTACTTCTGAAAAGATCATATTTGTACCTTGTGAGAATTCTAACAAAACTTATCACATAAATGAATTTGTACGAATAAGAACACATAAGTGTATATGTCTGTCAAATAAACCTAAACTCTGCTTTTCACAATATCAATAATTAAAAATACAAACTTCTTATTACATGTTCAAAGAAAAGAAATGGAAACCTCATTTGCACACCAAAAATAAATACAACAACAACACAATATAGTCATAATTGAGCACAAGCATGTACAAAAGCAACTAAGCGAAGAGGCAAAAGTACAAAACAATTGGATCTAACATCAATTAGCCGATGAAGAAATTGAAAGTAATACCATAATTCTGGTTTTTACGAAATTTGAAGCCAAAGATTCAAAAATAACATGCATCAAACAATAAACCACTTACCCATGAAACTAAAGTTCATATAGAATCCAAGAAAATTCACAAACAGATGTTCAGAGCAAAGAAAAAAATTGTAATAAAAACATATAAAAAACGCAGAGGAAAAGTTTAAATCCCTAGAATAGAAATCCATACCAATGAATAAATTGTTAGGGTTTTGCCTTGATTTTCTTATCTTATTTGAAGTTTATTTATTTCCTTAAAGAAAAGTCAAAGTATTACCATAAATACTTGAACTTTTTCTGAAAGGAAAATATAATTTTCTTCCATATTTGGTTTATTCTTTCCTTAGAGGAATATTTTGGAGATCTATAAATTGAAGTGTAGACATTTAAAGAGTTTAGTTTATGGGGAAATTTATTCTCTCAACAGTTATAATATTTTTCTTTTAAATTAGTTTTCATATTAATAATATTATGTTCTAGTATCGCTTTATTTGTCATCTAATTTATCACCGTCTTGATTGCAATTGTAAGCTTCCGCATGACGCCCTAATCACCCTTTCATAACCCAACATAAATAAGTTACAAATCTAAATTGTTTATATACATCCATGTACGTAGATGTTGGTAGGGGTAAGATGCATATAAATAGGCTACATGTAAATGGTCCCTTATATAGATTCACCAAGATGGTGAATAGCTTAAATAATATGAGACGGAAGGACCACAAGTTTGTATAGAACCTTTTCTCAACTAATAAATGCTAACATAATGTACATTCTCACTAGTCACTACGATAAATAATTTAACTAATGAAATAATTTATATTTTGTGTAAATGAAACGCAACATGATAAAATTAACCAACAATCATTTAATGAGATTTTCGAGTTTTCAAAACAAACGATATCACTTTTTTTC
>NW_006239240.1:706157-706623 GCF_000226075.1 Solanum tuberosum
TTTGAAAAACCCGAACCAACCCGACCATGTACACCCCTATTTTTCACTTTCAATATAATATTTTAATTTATTTAATTGAAGTTGACATGGACCCCACAATTATCTTGCAATTCCCATTCAAACTTTACATTCTCTCTCCTTTTGGTTTTATTTTTCAGCCTTAACTAATAGTTTAGGCCCCATGATCCACATGTCAAAAAATGGGTGGAGCCTCTTCTAACTTTGGTTGGTTGGGCCTAAGGCTGGCAACGGAACCGGGAGGTGCCGGTAACGGTTCCGGTTCGTTACCGGTTCCGTCTCGGTTCCGGATAGTACCGGTTAGATCCGGTATTCTACCGGTCCGGGAGGGGTAACGGGACGGAAACCGGGATTTACCGGTTCGTCCCGGTCCGGTTAGTCCCGGTTCCGTCCCGGTCCGATTCGGCCAGTTTTTTTTTTTTTTTTTTTTATTTTTTATTTTAAAATT
>NW_006239240.1:706840-707006 GCF_000226075.1 Solanum tuberosum
CTACTTATTTAGTTATTTATTTGTTTAAAACTTTGCTAATCATTTTCGTATTATATATAGTTTATTCACTTTTTATATTTGAATATGGATTTCGGAAAAAAACATTATTGAATAGGGTAAAACAACCATAGTTAATTCGTTCACTAATTTATCTACCTCAAAATCC
>NW_006239240.1:709894-715555 GCF_000226075.1 Solanum tuberosum
TGATAATAATGTTGATGAATATGATGATGATGAAACTGAGCCACCGTCAGCTACTAGTCTCACTCCCTATCCCTCTTCCCCGGCTCCCGCTCCCTTTTATAGTTTTAAAGTTTGAATTTAAATTTTCAAACTTTTAAAGTGTGAAATTTAAATTTTTTATAGTTTTAAAGTTTGAACTTTGAATTTAAATTTACAAACTTTTAAAGTTTTAAAGTTTGAATTTAAATTTCAAACTTTTAAGTGTGAAATTTAAATTTTTATAGTTTTATAGTTTTAAAGTTTGAATTTAAAATTTCAAAGTTTTAAATTGTGAAATTTAAACTTTTATACTTTTAAAGTTTGAAAGTTTGTATTTAAAACTTTAAAAGTATAAAAAAATTTGCTTCTAATAAAATTATAAGAGTTTTAATATTATTTGTGTAATGTTTCTAATTTTTAAATTTTAATAATTTTATTTTTTTAATTATAAGTAACAATTGGGACCCGGTTTCCGGTCCGGTCCGGTCCAGGACGGGTACACGGATTTTTTCCCGGAATTATCGATTTCGGTTCAATTCCGTCCCGTGGTGCCCAGTTCCTTTCCGGTTCCGGTCCCGTTGCCAGCCTTAGTTGGGCCTCACCCATAATAAAATTTTTCGTGAACGGGCAGGTGGAGGCAATGGTGTCTGACACCATAAAATAAAGAATTCCATGGAGGCAATGGTGTCTGACACCATTTGCATTAATTAGTACTACTGTTTAAACTTTTGTCTTGAATGAACAGAGATTTTTTTAAAAATGAAAACTTTGCTCACTCCTATCACTTCATTATATACCAAGATAAAAGCAGCCTAATTGAGCCAAGAAATTATCAGAACAGGAGAAAAAATGGAATACGTGAACATTTGTCTAGGACTCTTATTCGCCTGTTTTTTTGTTCGTGGAGTATTGATTTCACTTAGAAGAAGCAAAAGAGTTGCACCAGGTCCATTCCCTTTGCCTATTATCGGTAATCTTCACTTTCTTGGTAATAAACCCCACATATCACTTGCTCAACTCGCAAAAAAATATGGTCCAATTATGCATCTGAAATTGGGGCAAATTAACACAGTCGTCATTTCTTCATCAATCTTGGCTAAAGAAGTAATGCAAAAGCAAGATTTGAGCTTTTCGGGCAGGTTTGTTCCTGACGGAGTCCATGCTTGTAATCACTCTAATTACTCTGTTGTAATGTTACCTGTCAACAACTCACAGTGGAGAACGCTTCGTAAGGTTATGAACTCTCACATCTTCTCTGGTAACAAGCTTGATGCTAATAAGCATCTCAGGACAAAAAAGATCCAGGAGTTGATTGATTATTGTCACAAAAGTGGGCAAAATTGTGAAGCAGTGGATATTGGCAGAGCAGCTTTTAGAACTTCCTTAAATTTGCTGTCCAACACTATTTTCTCTAAAGATTTGACTGATCCATTCTCTGATTCTGATAAGGAATTTAAGGGATGGGTGTGGAATATCATGGCTGAGGCTGGTAAACCCAATTTGGTGGATTTTTTCCCCTTTTTAAAAAAGATTGATCCACAAGGTATAAGGCGGCGCTTGACAAATCATTTTAGTAAGGTTCTTCAACTTATGAGTGGTTTGATTGATGAGCGGCTAAAGGAAAGGGAAATGGCAAATCGTGAAAATGTTGATGTGTTAGATGCCCTTCTCAGCATTAGCCCTGAAGAAATCGACAGGAATCATATCAAGCATCTGTGTCTGGTTAATTATCTTTATCTTTAATATACAGTAGTATTTTTTAGTATGTTTTACTCTTAACAATAATTGCTTATTTCTCAAATTATTTTCCAAGATCTAATACTAAACATCAATTAATAAAGATAGTTTGACGAATTAGTTATATCAATTATTGTTTTCTTAAGTTAGTATGACGACTCTGGATTAGTATGAGAATATCTTGTATAGGCTCACAAGTCACAGCCTAAGTTTGACTAATTGAAAGCAACATATGTTTTGGAATTTTTCACTTGATTTTATATGGCATCTACTTCATATGATCTTACACTAGTAAGTTTTGCAGGACTTGTTTGCAGCAGGGACAGATACGACATCAAATACATTGGAGTGGGCAATGGCAGAATTACTTAAGAATCCACATACTTTGGAGAAAGCACAAAAAGAACTTGCACAAGTAATTGGCAGAGGCAAACTAGTAGATGAAGTCGATGTTGCACAGTTACCTTACTTGCAGTGCATCGTGAAAGAAGCATTACGATTACACCCACCAGTTTCTTTCTTAATTCCTCGCAAAGTGGAGGAAGATGTTGAGCTTTGTGGTTATACTATTCCAAAAGGCTCACAAGTTCTAGTGAACGTATGGGCAATTGGGCGCGACTCTGGTATATGGGAGAACCCTTTGGATTTTAAGCCAGAGAGGTTTTGGGAGTCAGAAATAGATCTTAGAGGTCGGGATTTTGAGCTGATTCCATTTGGTGCTGGTAGAAGAATTTGCCCTGGATTGCCTTTGGCTATCAGGATGATTCCAGTCGCGCTAGGTTCATTGATTAATACATTTAATTGGAAGCTACATGGTGGAATTGCACCTAATGATTTGGACATGGAGGAAAAATTTGGTATTACATTGGCGAAAGCTCAACCTCTTCTAGCAATCCCAACCCCAGCGTAGCTATAGGGATAGACTAATTAAGGTTTAAAGTTGAGCAAACTAGAGTTCTAGAGTGTTTCATTTTACCATCCAGCGTGACTAAGTTAATGGTGGAGGGAGGTGCTTAACTACTAGCGCAAGTCTCTCTTGTTGTTAAAATTTGGGTTGTCAAAAGGCTACGTTATTCTATTTGTAGAATCTATCTATGCTTGTGTATCTTTGAAGATAAGACCAACTCTCCGGGATGTAATAATTTCTTGGTGAAACTAATATATTCATTTCCTTGGCATTAGACCATGTTTATTTTTCCTTTTTGGCCTCTCTTCGTGATGTAATCTTTATTCCAGGTGGAATTAATGATGATAAATTAGGATTAATTTAGTATATAATAAAGGAGAAACATAGATAAGATGATGTAGAACTCTCTATTGTTTATATTTGCACGAGGAAATTTCACAAATAACCACTATAATAAACTTAATTAGGCTTCTTATCTATAATTTGCATAATTAGGGGAAGTAATTATAGTTTAAGTTGTTATGGGTGACCTCATTATATAATTCACGACGTTTGTATAATTCTCGTATGTTTGTATAATTTGTGTCGTCCGTATTGTATTAAATTGATTAGTATCAATTGATTTGTATAAGTTATTTTCGATTGATTGGATCGATTGATAATTATAGTTTTGGTAGAATAAGTTTTTGTATAGATGAGCTATTTCAGTCTGTGGTTGTATAAACGGAGTAGTAACAGTTGTTATACAAATTATATTATCCAAATTTCAAAATACAAATATGATAAAAACTCGAAATAACAAATTTATATAAACACAAACATCTGAACTTTAAACAGTTATATAAATTATATTATACAAATTACATTATACCAAAGTTATATAAATTATAATATACAAAATTTTGAAAACTAGACGTTTATACCATTGAAACTCGACCGACACGTTTATACAACTGAAACTTGGCGCGTAATTTTGCTTAGAAATTAGTGGCGAATGGTAATTAATTCAAACTGTAGCTATGTTAACTAATTAACTAGTACTTCCTATGTCCCTAATTACTTGTCTACTTTTGAATTGTCACACCTATTAAGATAATAATTGACATAGTGAGTTTACCAATTGACCCCTATTAAATATGAAGTAGATGAATTAAATACTTAATATTTTCAAGAAGTTCTACCTTTTTCAAAATAATTAATTGAGGGTATAATAGGTAAAATTTTTTTATCCTTTCTTGATTTGTCAAAATGGACAAGTAATTAGAGACAACTACAAATGAAATGTGGACAAGTAATTAGGGATAGGGGGAGTATATGTTTGCAGTAATGTCAAACATGCTCTAAGTTTATTTTAATGGCTATTTGCAAGATTTCCTCAAAGAAATAAGGCAGTTGTTTTATATAAGAAAAAAGAATTAATAGAAATTTGATAAATCTAGAGTATTATGTTACATGAAAGATTCAATTGATTAACTATAAGAAACTTTACTAAAAAAACGTTAGAAGATCTATTTATATTTGACTTTAGACCATTAATATATTTAAATCGTCCTCGCCCCGACCGAATAATTGTTTGGTGTTTTTATTAGAGCTGTCAATATGGGCTAGCCCATCCCATTCAGGCTAACCCATACAGATTTTGACATTTTACGGGCCAGACCAGACAAGCCCATTTTTGGTGTGGGCCAGAAAACGGTCGGCCCAACTCACAAGTACGTGGGCTACAGGCTTGCCGGGCCAGCCCACTAATTTTTAAAAGTTATATTATTTTTTTATAATTATTAAATTAAATTATAAATTATAATTTAAAAATATTATCATAAATATCGACAAAATAATATTACATGGTGTTAATGTTACTACTTGTTTATCAAATCCACAAATAAAATTATTTTTATAATATTTATTAAGTTTTTTTCTAAGTAAAAGTATAAATATCTAAATAGAAATATTAATCTAACTGTTTTGCAGTGATCACAATAAAACACAAAAAATACGACAATATTCCAACCATAAAAAAGTAAAAAATAAACTCCTTAAAAAATCATGAAACTTATGGCGTATCTAACACTTCATGAAACCTATGGCGTATCTAACACTTCATGATCATCTTCATCAAGCATATCTGAATCAACTTGTGGGAAGGTTGTCTTAACATCTTCATTTACATCTGCAATTTATATGCGGTTTCAATTAGTTAAATATTAAAAAATAACTAAATTGAGAATTATAATATTTAAATGTACACAAAAATATATTATCAGTTTGAGAAAAACCATGTAACCAGTTTCGAGTAGCAACAAGTGTTTGGACATTTTCATGGTGGATGCAACTTCTATACTTAGTGATTTCCTAAACAACTTTAAATAGATTTTGAGTTTGGATCTCTTTAATTTTAAATTTTAATATTATATTATATTTTTTAATTAATTTTTATTGGCCCACGGGCCGGCCCTACTTATATTTCTCAAGCCCCACAAATCAGCAGACTTATTTAGGCCGGGCTAAAAAACCCTTTTTTTAAATAGGCACCAAAATTTTTAACTCAGCCTTATTAAATTCCAGGTTAGGACAGACTGGCCCAACAGACCTAGCCCATATTGACGGCTCTAGTTTTTATGCATTTCCTTTAGGAAACAAAACAGGTGGTCACATCTTCCCATTAATAAGTAAAGGTCGGAGTAATTGATATTTTTTACCTAAAAAAAGGAGTAGATGCTATGACTTCCAACTTGTTGAGTTGGGAACCTAAATAAGCCACAAAAACATAAAAGTGACCAAAATAAGCCACTATTTTAGTAAGTAACTAAAATAGGCTTAGTGGAAGAAAAAATTACACTTTATCTAATATTCTAAACGTTTTCCGTTAGTCTCATAACGTGTATATTTTAATATATAACGGAACTATTTCCTACACTTTATAAAATGGAACTATTTCTTACACTTTATAAAGTGTAAGCTTTTCTTACACGTTGTAAAGTGGAACTTTTTCTTCCACT
>NW_006239240.1:715732-717956 GCF_000226075.1 Solanum tuberosum
GATTTATTGGGATGGCGAAATTATACATGACGGAAATACCGTTTATTATAATTGTCCTCCCTAACACAATGTTAAATATTCAATTAATGTCCGATATCATAAATTTCTTTCATCAATTTATAAAAGAATGGGTATAAACAATACTGATTATAATTTGATTACAGTCGGAAAATACCCTACTTCATTTTTATCACAAGGACAAGTAAATTTTGGAGAGTGGATTATCTATAATGACGAATCGTTGACCGACTTTTTGAGGGTTCCAAATGACTACATAGATCAAATCAAGTTAACAATACTTGAAATCTATGTTAGGAAGGAGCCTAAGACTAGTCAACAACGTTCTCCTTTATCGGTCGATGTCCATCCCCGATTAGAAAATCGTAATAGCGTTGATGGATTTCCGATAACTCAATCTACTGATTTTTCTAACATGACTCATTATCAAAATATTCTTATCGGTCGATATGATGTTGATTTGAACGAAACTATCAATGAAAGTGACTGGATTTATTGTTGTATTGCTAGATCTCTTTAAAGATGGATCTCTTTATTTTTGTTAATTAATTTTCAATCTCTACTATCTAACTTTCTATTTGCAGACCACTTTGTCACCACTTTCGTCTCCAGATGTTACTTTCATTATGCCAGTGGATGACATGCCTAAAACACCCGGAAGAAAAAAAGTTGTTAAAAGAATTGTAAAGAATGTGAACATAAAGGATCTTCCGGCCAAAAAGAGGAAGAGGGACAATGAAGATGAGGATGGATATACGGGACTTAGACCGTGAGATGTTCTACGGATTTCAAGAAAGGGTTGTGGAACATAATATTATTATTTTTGTGTATGTATCTTTTTTTAGGGTGTATAGTATTATTATTTTAATTATATATAGTACGTATCTTTTTTTGAGGGTGAATAGTATTATTATTTTAATTATATATAATTATTATTTTGTGTATGTATTTTTTTTTAAAAAAAAGTGAATTGAAAACATTTGAAAATATAAACATGACTCGAGGATGATCAAAAATACGAATAAAAAGTTGCATAGAAATTGATACAAGAATAAATTAACACAATTAAACATCTTTCTTTAGCTACTACTATCATATGAGGCGTTTCGAGCTCGTGAAGGACAGTTGCGCCTATCATGGCCTATTTGTTTGCACGTTGAACATTTGCGAGTGAGTCATTTGCGAGTGAGTGTACTTGCGGGAACATCCATTTCATTATGTATACGGGTGATTTTATTTACGCCCATTTTTCATAAATATATTTTATTTGCTATCATAAGAAAAGGACTATCATGCCAATACTTTTCGCCGCCGAGTGGATTGAATTGTCCAGGGTAGACTTTTTTGTAGCTACGCACGCTGAATTCTGATGCCATATGCTCCCATGCTTGATACCCGATTTGGTCAAATTCCTTTATTGCATGAGAACACGGAATGTGGTATGATTGCCATTTACCACATTGACATTTTCCTTGTGATGTATTTACAATGTGCTTATTACCACCACGGCCATGATGCATATGTGTCTGCACCTCAAATATGTTTTCCCTTTGTTGGTGATAGTTGATAAGTGTGTGACGTTGTAATTTTTTTTTATTATCCTCAAAAATCTTGAATGGTTTAGGCATCCATTGTTGCTTTTGTTGTCCTAGCTGATTGACAAATTTTGATCTTTTAACAAATCGGTTCACAATCTGATTGTAAGTGAGTCTTACCATTGCAGTAACTGGCAGGGCCCTGGCTAGCTTAAGAAGACCATTGAATGACTCAGGACTGTTTGTTGTCAGCATGCCCAATCTCCTACTTCCATCCTTGTGCAATGTCTATTTGTCAAGATCGTTCTTCATTAACCACACATACGCTTCCGGGTTAATCTCCCTGATCATCTCCATTTTTTCCAAAAACTTTTTATCTTGACAGTGATTTGCAGTTGCCCAGAAAAGGTTGTTTAAAGTGACATTTTTGAATTTTTTAAAAAAAATTGGCCTTCAAATGTCTTAAACAAAAACGATGGAACCCAAATAGGGACTGCCAATTGGGAGAATTATACACGGATGAGAGTATTCCGTGATGCCTATCTGAAATCAATGTCACACCTCTACGACCCTTGACAACGTGCAAGTGCAAATGATCCAAAAATAAACTCCATGTCTCCATGCTCTCATTCGCAATTATTGCAAATGCCAAAGGTAATATTGAGCCATTA
>NW_006239240.1:718135-755641 GCF_000226075.1 Solanum tuberosum
GTGATGCCTATCTGAAATCAATGCTACATCTCTACGACCCTTGACAACGTGCAAGTGCAAATGATCCAAAAATAAACTCCATGTCTCCATGCTTTCATTCGCAACTATTGCAAATGTCAAAGGTAATATTGAGTTGTTACCATCCGTTGCAATCGTAATCAACAACTTGATATCATATTTTCCATAGACATGTGTTCCGTCGATTGATATAACAGGACGACAAAACACAAACCCATCGATGCATGGTTTAAAAGTCCAGAACACATAGTTGAATACATCTTCAATGACATCGACACGCCGCTCTATTTTTCATTCAACTATTGTTCCGGGATTGAAGTGTTTCAATGCTTCCATGAACCTTGGCAACTCAGCAAAAGAACCCTCTCAAGTACCATAGACTTTTTCAAAAGCACGCTTGTGACCAAGATATGCTTTTCTTCTGCTTATCGAAATGCCATATGCTTTAATAACGGCTGCTTGACAGTCTTTAATGGGAAACCTGAAAAGTAAAAACAATATTAATTATCAAATAAAAAATGAATATTTTCTTATTAAAGAAAAATCATCTAAGGATAAAATAGTACCTTGGCGTTTTTTCTATATAAACATGGAGGACGTTAGCAATCTTCTCAACATCCAAGTTGAAATGTCCATCGCGGCACGTACCCATATCACATGTATGCTCTTTAATGTATCTTTCAACTTTCCACATGTTAGTATGTTTATCATTAAAAGAAGTTAGCCTAAATCGACGTCCTTGTTCTACACGCCTGCAAACAAGTTGTCATGATTTCTTTGTCGATTTAATAACAAGGTACTCCCTCGCTATCTTTAAATGTAGAACCTTAACTGCTCTTTGCAACTTCTTCTTTGAATTGAACAACATGCCTTTTTTCAATATAAATAGCACAATTCATGAAATCTTCTGATTCACCCCACGTACGTTGTGATGTATATTCATCATGTGTATCGCCTAAGATATCTGGACCATCTTGGAGATGATCCAAATAAGGAATTTCATGATTACGAAACGGACTCATGGACATTGATCTTGTCGACCGATTGGGCATTAAAAAATCATCATCACTAGATGATGCCTAAAATGGAACATTATCTCCTGATTCCTCGGCATTAGGCAAATCATCACTATTACTAGCTGAAGGTGAGCTGTAATTTGGAAGGTCACGATCATCGATATTCACAGGATCAATGGGCTCATCTTGTGTGATATTTTCCCTATATATGTAAAAAAAGTATAAATATTTGTCTCATGCAATTAACTTACTTAAATAAAAAATCAAGTGTTGGACATACCGACAATCATCTGCATCAAAAGTAGGCGAGACATAGAAAATTTGAGGATGTCCCCAACTATTTTCCGTCATTTCAAAGTGTGAGGACTGAACCAAAATAATTATCTAGTCCATAACTTGGAGCAATATTCCTATCTTGGCGTCTCATGCAATTAACTTACTTAAATAAAAAATCAAGTGTTGGACATACCGACAATCATCTGCATCAAAAGTAGGCGAGACATGAAAATTTGAGGATGTCCCAACATTTTCCGTCATTTCAAAGTGTGAGGACTGACCAAAATAATTATCTAGTCCATAACTTGGAGAAATATTCATATCTTGTTGAGGTTAACCGCTACAAAATATATAATAATAATAATAATAATACTAATAATAATAATAATAATAAATCATATAAATTAATAAATAATTGACAAAATCAATAAATAATAATCGAAATATAATTATTGAGCATTACCAGTCACTTTCATTGATAGTTTCGATCAAATCAACATTATATCGACCGATAAGAATATTTTGATAATGAGTCATGTTAGAAAAATCAGTAGATTGAGTTATCGGAAATCCATCAACGCTATTACGATTTTCTAATCGGGGATGGACATCGACCGATAAAGGAGAACGTTGTTGACTAGTCTTAGGCTCTTTCCTAACATAGATTTCAAGTACTAGAATAAAAAAATAAAAATACATAGTGTAATAATTTTTTTCGTTTTTATGATATGTCAAATCAATATAATTGTATGACAAACACTGCAAAAGCTTCATAAAGAGATAAAAACGTGAAAAATATTCCTCTTTGTAAAACAAAATTTTTTCTTCCACTTTATAAAGTGTAAGAAAAAGTTCCACTTTACAAAGTGTAAGAAAAACTTACACTTTATAAAGTGTAAGAAATAGTTCCATTTTATAAAGTGTAAGAAATAGTTCCGTTATATATTAAAATATACACGTTATGAGACTAACGGAAAACATTTAGAATATTAGATAAAGTGGAGTTTTTTCTTCCACTAAGCCTATTTTAGTTACTTACTAAAGTAATGACTTATTTTGGTCACTTTTATGTTTTTGTGGCTTATTTAGGTTCCCAACTCCAACTTGTTTTGGACCCTCCCTACAAGTACGTACTGTTATTGACATTATTGTTCTACTCTCTCCGTTTCAAAATGAATAGGTTTAACTTGAAACGGAGTTTAAGAAAATAAAATAGACTTTTTAATCTTATGATTTTAAATTAAAGTTATGTCAAATGTATCAAAATGCCCTTTAATTTTGTAGTCTTAAACATGTCACGTGGAAAGTTGAAGTTAAAGTGTTGTCAAAAAAGAAAAAGGGGTCATTCTTTTTTAATCAGACTAAAAAAAAAAACCATACCATTTTTTTAAAAATCAGATGGAGTAATAAATAAATAAAAAAAGGCACAAGTTGAGCTTCGAATTAAATTCTTGATAAATTAAACGTGCACGCCAGAAACTATAGAGTTGACACGCCAGAAACTAGATAAAATTCATGAAGCGACGGATCCAAAACAATTTCTAATTTATTTTAATAAAAATAATTTTAAAAAACTGGATTCAGGATAAAAAGTAGATTCGTTTTCAAATTTGTATTCCTTCAAGTCAATATTACTATGTCAAAAATAATATTTAGTAGTAATTAATTAACGATAATAACTTAATTATTGTTAAAAATATAAGTAATTACTAGTGACAATTACATTTTAGCTATATTTTGTAAATACTTCTAAAACCTATAGCGATATAAAATTTAATGACAACTAAGTAATGTCGGTAAAGATTTCAACACAACAAATACGTAAGAAGTTATTTTTTTATTGTAATGTATGGAAGTAATTGGA
Organism: Solanum tuberosum; assembly: GCF_000226075.1. Classification (NCBI taxonomy): domain Eukaryota; kingdom Viridiplantae; phylum Streptophyta; class Magnoliopsida; order Solanales; family Solanaceae; genus Solanum; species Solanum tuberosum. The sequence goes on from NW_006239240.1 coordinate 721,310, forward strand.
TTGACTGATTAGGTTAAGAACTGGTATATATATGCACGTCTGACAAATGCTATCAGCAAATAATTATTTATAGTTTAATGTTAATTAATGTATGGTATGAAAGAGTAAAACATGCAAATGTTATAATCTAAGCTTATTTTCACTAAACGTACGTCAAACTATTTTATATTATGCGTTGATTTCAAACAAATTGATGTCAGTTATATTAAATCATCTATGATCATTTTCTCCATTTAAATTCATCACGCGTGAACTAATTTAATCTTCACAATCTTTTATATTTAATGTCAAAATATATGAGGAAACACACAAATATTTATTTTTATTTATTGTAGAAAAGTCTTGTAATGTTGTATTTATTGAATTAGAACTCTCTCTTTATATATATTGAACACGACACACATAAGAGGTGCATGGCTTTATACTACTAGGAAGTCAAGCTTATTGGAGAATTCTCGCAAGTCGCATAGTCACTCAAAAATAACTTAATTATGCTTCATAGTTAAAGTTTGTTAATTACAATTCGTAGCTACATGTTAGAGGGAGGAGAGAGGCGAGCGAGATTGGATAGGGAGGAGAGAGGCGAATTGTATATATATATATATTTGTCAAATTGTATATGTATATCTGTCAAATAATTGTATATATGTAACTCATATAACTATGTATTTGTATATTTGGTGAGCGAGATTGGGAGAGACGAGAGAGGCAAGCGAGATTCATAATATATGTTTGCTTAACCGCGCAATTTTCCCTATCATTATCATTATGTAGTGCTATGTCACAATCACTTCTACACAGTATCACTTACAAATTTGGATACTTGTTGCATACTATTATATCATATCGTACGAATTCATCTTTAGGTAATGACAAAAGTCTCATTTTGTCTAACGATCAATTTGGTGAGATCGTATATTACGTTAATTATCTTGTCATTTTGTCTTTACTTATCATATACTAATTGTTTTATTTTTTATCCCATGTTTTTATTGTGGCTCTATTTCGTACCCTACATTTCTTATAGATTTTCCATTCAAATTGTTGATGTGTGACATCATGTAACTATATGAGAGCGACACTACACCAAAAATGATCTTTAGAATCAATAAATTAACGGCAATACCTTAGTTGCCGCCAAATATGTCTTATCAGATTCATTTAACACTCTTTGTAAATGTCCCTAAAGTCTATAACGACATTTGATCCAACAACAATTAATTCAGGCCGGTAAAGTCTTTAACACTCTTTGTTAATGTACATATTTAATTTATTGCCGCTAAAAAATATTTTTGTTGTAATACGATACAATCTATCCGAATGATGTATTCTTTAAAACAACACGATATGATACAATATAATACAATATAATACGATATATTATGAAATGATATGTACTAACCATCCAGACTGTAAGTCATTAGGATCAATCATCTATAGATAATAATACAAAGTCCTCCTATATATGGCTAGTATACAACTATGATTTGGGATTTCATTTCAACCAAAGGCAACTAAGTTTGGTATACCACGTGATACTCACCAAACAACTATAATTGTGCTTGAACTAAACTGTCTGAAGAAAAGAACAATATTTTCCAACTCTAAGTTTTTCCTAAAACAAAGTATTGGATGGTTTTTTTTTCCATCTACAAAATTAGTAAATTCAAACAGAGTTTAAGTACTACACGCTAGCTTGCAATGTAAAAGAAATTCTTACATAATTGAGTTACATACCCATATAGAGACATACATATTTTTAAATGAGATTAAAATCATTTTGCGATGTCAAATAATTAGTGAAGATCTAAAAGATAATAATAGATAATTCTCTTGTGATTTAAAGATGATAATACTACACTTGCCCCTTTTATTTTGATTTTTCTTTCGTAACATTTTTATTACCTATTTTATTAGTATAAGTAATTATACAATTTGGTAAACCTATCCCTTTCTGTATTAAACACTTGGAATTAATAACTTATTTAGAAAATTCCAAGGGCAACTATTACAATTACATTACTCAATATTAGAGGGAGAGACTCGTTCAAAATGAGAATGAACAACAACATATTTAGTACTATAATTTATAAATGAGATGTAAAAAGATAGCATGTACTCAACTTTACTTTTACCTTACGAAAAATAGAGAACATATTTACGATAGCCTCGACTCAACTAAAGCATTTCCATGTTAGTAAGAAAAAAACAAAGCAAACCGTGGTAGGTACTAAAGAGTAATTGTCGTACATAACTAATACTAGCTCACATTGATTTCTTTTTAAATTTTAAATTTTAATTTAATTTTCTTAAATTTTATTAGAAAAAAGGTCACATATGTTAGTTACTTTAGATTTATTTTGTTGGATTTGTGTAAATTTACTTCAGGCTTATTTTACTTGGTTTTGTATAAAAAAATTTCTTTAGATTTATAAATCTTTGCATATATGGGTCTCTCGTCTGCAACATCGAATTAATATTTACTTATAATGTATTCATTTTTCTTCAAATTTGTAGATTCTTGTCAATAGATGAGGTTCTCATCTCTTATATCGTTGTTATTATTTATTTTGCAGCAATAAAACTTTGTAATTAATTGTAATTTGATGAATTATAGTAGCTACTTATTGCATTATTTAATAGTTTTTATCATGATATCATATTATGATATTCAGATAACATATTATCTAGTTCATTATAAAAGAGATAATTTGTATCAAACTTATTTGTATATAAAAGGGAAAAAGGTTTGAAATATATTTGAACTTTGACCAAAATTGTTGTTACGATATCGAACTTTGGAAAGGACCTTTTACCCCTCTGCTCTATTTAATAGTGTATTTTAAAGGTATATATGTGCCCACGTGGACATCATAAATATTACATAATTATAAATAGTAATGTGTCCACGTGGGTATATATATACCTTTAAAATACACTATTAAATAGTGCAGGGGGTAAAAGGTCCTCCATAAAGTTTGGTATCGTAACAACAATTTCGGCCAAAGTTGGAGTATTTTTCAGACCTTTTTTCCCTATATAAAATTAAGATTTGTGATAATTAATGATAAAAAAAATGTGATTAATGAAGGTCTTATAACTTGGGATTAGCAAGTATGTTTAGTATGATTGGATATATATGACTGTTTATGAGTACTAAATTATGTTTCATGGTTTTTTTCTAAAAGCGAAATATATTTTAAAAACGATGGTCAAATAAATTTTGAAGATTCAATCTATACTTTATGCTTCTCACAGATCTAATCTTTTTTCAAAAAGAAGATTGAAAATCTATGACCAATGCTAGTCAAACAACTCTTTCCATCGAATCACATATCAAATATATTAAAATACTCTATAATCATGAGAGGAGAGTTTATTACTAAAACTAAATAAGGTTAAAATATGATAGTGCACATGCTAATAATGTATTAAATTAAGTCCAATTAATAATATACTAATTATTTTTACCACCGCATATTTTGGTGAGATTTGTGGGGATATATTTAAGATTTGGCCGCCAGACATCATCCCAAAAGTTTACAAGTGAGGAACGTGTCATAATTGAGTTATGCGTTTAAATTTTGATAAATGATGAATCAAAATTGTGTTTTTATGAATTCGATTTATTTTATAATGTATTCGAGCTAGTTTTTAATGTATTCGATTTATATATTATTATGTATCCGATTTGTTTTACTTTTTTAGAGATTAATGTAATTACAAATTAAATAGGGACAAATTGTAATTTCATATTAAAACTATGTAATTCCTAAAATTTATACATAATAATATTCCTATAGTGTTAAAATCACATTTAAACTTTTTTTTTTGGAGTTTCATATCTAAATTATTGAGAGTGTAAGTACACATAAATTTGAAAAACACACCTCAAATAATATGAAATGGTGTATGTATTACACCATCTCTTTATTAAAAAAAACATAATTGCCACCTGGAAAAAAAAAATACTACCGTGACAAAAAGTTCAAAATTAAAAGAATGAAGTGTCAAAAATACACCTAAATTATCTGGGTTTTTTTAGTTTCACACATAAAGTATTGAGAGAGTGAAAAAACACACCTAAACTATCACTCATAAATTTAAAAACACACCTAAAATAATATATAATGATGTGTGTGTTGCACTCTTTTTAAATAAATAAAAAAATATCCCATGAAAAACAATTCATGGTGGGGGTAGGAATGATGGTGGCTGTTGTTCATTCTGAAGAAGGAATTTGAGAAGCTATCATGGAGTTAGTTGGAGAGAAAATGAGGAAAAATTTCCTTTTTATTCCTTTAGAGTAAAGTGTCGATCTTTTTATTGAAGCTTTTAGATGCAATTTTGATTTTCATTGTTTTTTTCCTTTATACTTAGTACTATTTATGTAATATGATTATTAAAAGCAAGACAAATAAGTATTCATCATGTGGCTTTTTTTCCACGTGGTAATTTTGTTTTTAAAAAATCTATATATATATATATATAAAGCTAGATAATTAAAAAAAAAGTGATGTGGCACCTCTCAATGGCAAAGAATCATATTTATTTTTTTTGTGGTTTTTTTATATTTATTCTATTTTATTTTATAAAATCATTTCTTTAATTCATACATCTTCAATTACATAATTAAATTAGTAATATCTATAACTCCTAACCTTTCATATTCATAACCTTCAAATTATTTAATATACAATTTTATAACTCCTCAACATCACACTTATAAAAACCTATTTTGAGACATATATGATGATTGCTATTTTCATTTTTTTTATTCCTCATCTTTTGTCTTATTTTTTGTCTTATTTGCAGGAGAGATATATATAATGAAGAATATTAGACAATTTTGCATAGTTTACTTTTACGAGGTAAAATGATTTGATATGCATAATATAATTATCATTTTTCTATTGTAATTATATATTTAATTATTTTTTTGGATTCTTATTATATGAATCATGAGTTTTCTTTTAGAGAAAATTATTTGACTTTTTTTCTTTGCTTCTCTTTGTAGGTTCCTTATTTCCTCTTTAACTCATAACTAAATATTCTTTAAGGTTTTTACTTGATTAGTTAATTTTATTTTTATGTTTTTTTATTGTTAAGATTAACTTACCGTGTTTTCAAGTATGGATATTTTTAAAAATAAAAGTAGAAAAGGGAGTTAACATATACATGTATGCTACTCAAGAAAGCATGATGTAATTTTATAGTTATGTGGATCAACATTTTATTAATTATAATGATAGAACATGAGAACGTAAAGTTAATTAATTTTCAAAATACAGTATAATTCATAGAAAGATTCACTATTAATACGTAACTTTGTCATCTTCTTATTTTTATTTATTTATTATTAAAAGTTCTTAAGTTGTTGATTCCCTCTTCTTTTTTTTTTTTTAAAATAATAATAATAATAATTCTATTAAATATTTAACATTTGTTGTTTGAAAGATTAATACTAATTAGGAGTATATAGGTTCCGTATAGTGCTTCAGTGAGTGTTCAATATTGGAAATGTCTATTGATTATAGTGCTTTAAGATAATGTGTTATTGCAAAATTTATTAAAATTTACTTTTGTAAATGATATTATTATTATTATTATTATTAAAAAATGTGTTTCATGAGTTAAATATTAAATATTTAACATTTGTTGTTTGAAAGATTAATACTAATTAGGAATATATAGGTTTCCGTATAGTGCTTCAGTGCGTCTTCACTATTGGAAATGTCTATTGATTATAGTGCTTTAAGATAATGTGTTATTGCAAAATTTATTAAAATTTACTTTTGTAAATGATAATAATAATAATAATTATTATTATTATTAAAAAATGTGTTTCATGAGTTAAAAAAAAAAAATCTATGTATTTGCATTCTCTACTTAAATATCATACATGTCTTCTTGTCACGACCCAAAAATGGACGTGATGGCACTCGTCTTATCCCACCAAGACAAGTCATCCTAAAACTCAACCATTACAATAAAATGCGGAAATTTCATAATCAACTCAAAAATATCCCCAAAATCTGGTTGTCACGTGTACAAGCCTCTAATGTGTTACAACAAAGTTGAAAGATAATACATGTTTCAAATGACATTGTTTCTAGAATAGAACAAGATCATAATTAAAGAGAAAGAAGGTCCGCTGAAATGACAAGCAACTACCTCACAAACCTCCACAAGAAGCCTCAGACAACGAGAATAGAAAATATCACAAAGGTTCGGGCTAGTAACCTACAAAAGAAATGTAGTAGCAAGGGGAGAGTACCAAACCACACGGTACTCAGCAAGTAAACCTCTAAACACAAGTTAAGGGGATAGAATACGGGTACTCCTTACACCCTAGCCAAACCTCTACAACTACAACCTGCATAAAATCAACCCAACCTAACAGTTCACAATTTACAAACACATCTTAACAACAGCATTCTAACAATCACATACACTCAACAACAAGCTCAATATTCATCAATTACAACCTCCACAACTACAACCTGCTTTAAATCAATCCAACCTAACAGTTCATAATTCACATAGCACACATCTCAATAACAACACACTAACAATTACATATCCTCAACAATAAGCTCAATATTCATCAATTACAACCTCCACAACTACAACCTGCTTTAAATCAATCCAACCTAACAGTTCACAATTTACAAACACATCTTAACAACAGCATTCTAACAATCACATACACTCAACAACAAGCTACAATATTCATCAATTACAACCTCCACAACTACAACCTGCATAAAATCAACCCAACCTAACAGTTCATAATTCACATAGCACACATCTCAAAAACAACACACTAACAATTACATAGCCTCACAATAAGACTCAATATTCATCAATTACAACCTCCACAACTACAACCTGCATAAAAATCAACCCAACCTAACAGTTCATAATTCACATAGCACACATCTCAAAAACAACACACTAACAATTACATAGCCTCACAATAAGACTCAATATTCATCAATTACAACCTCCACAACTACAACCTGCTTTAAATCAATCCAACCTAACAGTTCATAATTCACATAGCAACACATCTCAATAACAACACACTAACAATTACATAGCCTCACAATAAGACTCAATATTCATCAATTACAACCTCCACAACTACAACCTGCTTTAAATCAATCCAACCTAACAGTTCATAATTCACATAGCACACATCTCAAAAACAACACACTAACAATTACATAGCCTCACAATAAGACTCAATATTCATCAATTACAACCTCCACAACTACAACCTGCTTTAAATCAATCCCAACCTAACAGTTCATAATTCACATAGCACACATCTCAAAAACAACACACTAACAATTACATAGCCTCACAATAAGACTCAATATTCATCAATCAAAGTTCCACAGAAAGGCACTCACAAGATCACCAAACACAATATCAAGTTCACTAATGATAAATATGTGCAATGCAATGTCAAGTATAGTGATGTATGTCTGACCTAGTGATACACACCCGATGTCTCTCAATCCGGGACTCATGGGGACATATTTGTCCATGCATCCATCGCGGCGCGCGATACGTCCCTCAAAATGGTACATCCTTTTATCACATAACACTTATCACAACCATATCTCAGAACAATGCAAATGACATGTTCACACAAAAAATGAGGAGATGACCAATTTAATATCAATGTACAATTCGCAACAATACAATCGTGACACAACATCAACAATTAAACAACGAGCCTTTTTATTACCCTTTTTCCATCATTAGAATTATTCAACATGGACAAGTCAACCCATCACCAATTCCCATTACTCCCAAACATATACCACAAGGAAATACACGAATTCCATACGCTTAACAAGGGTTTAGAATTCCACTTGCCTCAAACAATCGAGCAATCACTCCGGTGCTTGAGCCTTCCTCTTTCGTTGTACTTTCAAATCAATACAATCTATTCAAATCAATAACCACAATAAGACCTCAAAACTAACAACACTCATATTACTATTTGTTTAGCCTTGACCCCAAAAATTCACTCAATATAATCAAGTTCGTAAATTTTGATGCCAATTAATATTTCAACTATCATATTTTCCAAGTTTCAAGTCTAGGGTTAAATCCAATTTTCCCAATATCCTAATTCAAATGATATTCACATAATATCATACACTTAATAATTAATTACATATTTCAATATATTAAAAACTGAATTTATAATATAATAAATGACTAATATTATTAATTTCGAAGCCACTGTTACAAAAACAAATCAGGGGCAACAACATCATGACCCCACTGTCAAAATCTTGCCCTTTTTCATGTAAATCCCCACTATAATTCATTTCCTACTCGTCAGTGATTCAATTCCCTGGAATCCTTTCACTAACAAACAAAAATCAAAGTTCTTATCAGTTCGTCCCCACCCAAACCAAAAATATTACATGCTACACACGGTCAAAACTTGCTAAATTTCCAAATACCTATCAACTTTCACTAAATAATCAGTAATATTAACAGTGAACATTTTTCAAGCATTAAGTATATAAATATCACAAGTTTCAGATTGTTTCTTACCCGCCGCCTGAAGCACGTCTCCTTCGTTGTTCCCCTATCTCCTTTTTGTTTCTAAATAAAATAATTAGGTATAATTCAAAGTGTTAAATTTCACTAATTTAATTTAATTATATGGTATAAATGGTATAAGGTCCTAAATAAATGATCAGTTTAGCCCATTAACTACCGATTAAGTCAATTATTCACAATTAACCATCAACTAATTAACTAAAGTCAACGAATACTTCAAAATTACCAAAAATGACCTTCCGAGTCATTACACTTCTCAACTTCCTTCTATTTATTTTTTTATGGTTAATCAATCTATAAATAGCAATTCTCCATGGAGTTGTTTAAAAAATAAGCTCATTATTTAAAAGAATTAAATGGAGAGCACAACGAAAAAACTTGTACAATATACTAATTTTTCAAAAGAGAAATGTAACGACTCGGAAAAAAAAATGATAGGTTAAGCAAGAGCCTATGACTTTGTGTTGACTTTATAATGAGGTTCTATGAGGGGTTTTTTATGCAATTTCGTTTTAATTGTGTAACATCCGACAATTTAAAATGAATATGAAGAAGTTTGAAATTGGAAGTAGTCACTTTTGGAAAAAGTTCAGAATCTGGAAATTTGATCAAGTGTGGGAAATCAGTGAGTTTTTGGCCAACTTTGAGCAGTCATAACTCCTAGCTCAGGATGATCCAGGAGTAGTTCCAATTATTTTTGGAAATCCCTTGGAACGATCTTTCCAACGCCACCGAGTTTGCTCGATTCCGAGTTCGTATGAGCGAGTTATGCCCTTTGAAAGTTGGGCAGTTAGCAAGGAGTCCGTCCGGAAATTTAAGGGCATTTTGGTCTTTTCACAAATCTTTTCTTTTGAGGTTATATTATTGTGTTAGGCTGATTGTGGATCATTTTTGTTCCATTTTAAAAGAGTAAGAGTTAGGGTTCTTGAGTGAAGAAGAGAAGAAGAGAGGAAGAAGAAGAAGAAAAGTTGGAGCTAGGATTGAAGATTTTGAGTTCTTTCTTCTTCAATTTTCGTGGGTTTTCAACTTAGAGGTATGGTGACCCTTGATCCTTGACTATCTTTCCGTCAAGGGGTCCATTAAAAACGGTTTCAAAAGTCTTCAAATAACAAAACTTCTATTTTCTATTCTAGGTATGGGTTCATGGGTAAAAGTTTTCAAAGTCATTATATTGGTGAATTGAAGTTCTATTTATGATTTTAAGATGATTTAATATGAAACTTCTTCAAGAACCCATGTTTTCATTAAAAGCCTAGAATTTGCTAATGAAGTGGGTTTAATGCCTATGATTTAATGTTGATGAAATTGTGTTTAGATCGGATTGTATTGTTGATTTATATGGTTTTGTATATCTATTTATGATGAATTGTTGGTATATGGATGAATTGAGGATTGTGGCCTTATGGGCAAATTATGGGTGAATCACCTTGTGGTGATAGAATTGTTGGGAATTGAGTAATGGTTATTATGGCTTTGGAGGATGGTAAGTTAATGGTTGGGACTTGAGTGTTGTTGATTATGGCTTTGGAGGATGGTAATTTGGCTTAGTCTCATATTATGGATAAAATTGTTCTTGCTTGGTTTGATCCACTTATGGTGGAGGTGTTTAATTATGGAATGTATTGTGACCATGGCCTTGAAGGCATAGTATGAGAAATGTAAGTGTTACATGACATTTTTATGAATGGACATTCAATGGAGCTAATGTGATCATGTTATGAAAGTAAATGTGTTATTATTGAAAGGATTTTTCTCAATTTGACACTCATGAATGTTGATGATAGAATATGAAGGATTCTCCAATTTATTGCATATCTCGAATTGGTAGAGCTTGTGCATCATTTTCTTGTTTAAATGATTATATTGTTGGTTGTGGAATCCTCGAATCGGTAGGCTAGTAGAACCCTTCCACTCATGATAATACTGAAACTTGGAATCGGTAGGCTAATGGCACCCTTCCATTAATGATAATAATGAACCTTGGAATCGGTAGGCTAATTGCACCCTTCCATTAATGATAGTAATGAACCTTGGAATCGGTAGGCCTATGGCACCTTTCCATGAAGGTTAATGATGAGACTTGAACCGGTAGGCCCATGGCACCCTTTCAAGAGGAGTTAATGAGCTTTCCTAAATGAACCTTGAAACGGTAGGCTTAAAGAACCCTTTCACGTGTTAATGAATGTAATTTGGAGTTGGTAGGCCGATGGCACCTCTCATATGTGATAATGTCAAGATAACGAACTATTCTATGGGAATGTTGGCTAAGCACCGAGTGGATTTGGTTAGATGGAAACTCCCCCAATAGTTAGGCATGAGTTTCAATGATCGTCTACCTTATCCCATAAACTATGTGCCCGCATAGGTAGCTAGTGGATCCATTAAGCTATATATACCGGTCTTCCTTAGGCAAGTAGACCACCTCTTTACGGTGTGGGGACTTATGACACCGGATTCCATGACAAGCTCTCATGGTCTATGTCGGTTAAATGCTTACTTCCCATCATGTGAGATTTCATTATGGTTTCTTGATAGGTTCTACAAAGTGTAGGTAGTAGTATGGGATGCTACCTATACATTGCACGAGTAGGCTTGGAGAGGGTCATAGTGAGTTTCTCTAAATCCTAATGTATGTGATACAATTGTGGCCTAAATGAGGTTATTAAAGAATGTTGGCTCTCAAATGCTTAATATGAGATGCATGCTATACTTGGGTTATATTATGAGTTATTTTCCCTTGTCATGTCTTAATTAATGATATACCTCTTATGTATGAATATTGTGCAAAGGTGAAAGAAAGGAATGATAAGTTACTTTAAGTGACCTAAATGTGGTGCCTTAGTATGGATGGTGGTATGGGACGCCATCCATACATTGCACGAGGTATAGGTTTTATCAAATTGATATGAAAGCATTTATTCTTTGAAAATGTCCTTTTTGGCATGTTTTTGCATGGCTTCCATACTTAGTACTTAATTGTGCTAACCCCTTCCTTTCCCTTTTTGACTAAAGTGTAGGGATTTGGAGATGATGACATGTCATGGCTATTTGATAGGTTTCTAAGTGTTGAAGATGAAGACTTGGTGAGTCCTCATAGATTTGAGGACAACCCCCAATATGTTCTTTTATGTCTTTTTAGTATTGTTTAAGTTGTGTACGGGATTAGTCCCGAATTTTGTACTCTAAAGTATTAGATGGTTATGAGACATCATGTATAAAGTCTAGAAAGTCTTCCGCTTGCTATTTTTTTTATGCAATGTTTTCTTGGTAAAGAAAGTTTTAAATTCCTTATGGTTTTAGTGTCTATGCGATGAATGAATGCTAAGAGGCTTGTATTAGACCTCTTCGAGATCGAGTACGCCGGTTACGACTAGGGGGTGCTCCCGGGTCGTGACAAGAAAAATACCAACAATATTACAAAATCATGTAACATTATGCGTTAATGAACTTACATATGAATTACTTTTTATACAATTACATCATTCTAAACTAATCCTTTACACCTTTTCATTTACTATATTTGCATAACATATCTTTCATAATAAATAAATAACAATACAAATCCCCAACTTTCCTCCAATTATTTATCAAAATCTTGACACTTACTTTTACACAAACATTTAATAAATAAATAAAATTAATTCATAATTTAAATAATTAAATGGAAAGCACAACCAACAAATGAAAAAAGTGGTATAAATACCACAAACAAAATTAAAAACATCAAGACACACCATTTATCTTCATAGCCACTATATGCTCATAGTGATTAATTGAGGTTAGTTTTTCAAATGTTCAATATTATTATATTTAAATTAGATTTTATTGCAACACTTTATCTTAGTTTGACTTTGATAAATACTTATACAAAAGTACTACAATTGAATAAGAAAATTATGGATCATCCCCAACTAATTAGTTCGGAGAATTGTCAAGGTAAAATATTAATGTTAATATTCATAACTATATTAAGGTGTAAAACATTGATTTTTGAATACAGATGCAACTGAAAAATCAAGCAAAGCGGTTAAAGTGATGTATGAAAATATTATAGTGAATTGCATATTTCAAAAAGAAACAAGAGCACTTGAAAAAATATGTACACAAAGGAATTTCACTAGATCAATCTTACAAATAATGATGAGACGTTTTCCATGTATTGGTTTCAATGTAATAGGGAGATAAAATAATTTTTGATTAAAGAATATAGTTTGTAAAACTCAATCTAATAACAAATGATACGAAGTTGTCATACTAACAATTCCCCCATTCAGTGCAATGGAAATAAAATAATTTTTAATAGAGCATGTATCATTTCAAATGAAGAGATAATGATACGGTTGGATGATATAATGATATAATTAATCCACAAGAAAAATTATTCTAACACATATTTTTAACCCTCGCGTGAAGCGCGACCATGTTCTCTAGTATAGTATAAGACACATCATTACATAATTTGTGGTGTTTTTTAAATTTATGAGTGATAATTTAGGTGTTTCTCTATCTCATATGTATATATTTAAATTTTCAATCAATATTATACCTTTTTTGGGAGGGCTAAAATGTTTAATTGTTTCTTTTGTAATCTTACAAAAATATTGTTATTACCTTTTTTTTTCTTCAAATTCTACAAAATAATATGTAAAATATAAAATAATACTTAATATATAAACGTAAAATAAATAAAAAAATTATTATATAAAAATAAAAAATAATTTTTTTAAATAATATTTAACTAAACTTATGAGATATGCTTATTAATTAATAAGAGATATATTGATAAATATGTATATATGAAAGAAATATTTTAGTCATGAGAAAAATATTTTCTTGTTTTCTCTTCTGCCTTTTTTAAGAAATGAATATTTTAGCCTCTTTTCAACAAACTACTTCTGCTTTCATTTAAAATTACTTTTACTGATTTATCAAAAGCTTAATTTTTCTTAAAATAAATATTTTTGGCTACCTATTATATTTGTAAGAAAATAAAAAGGAAAGGGTTAGCTATCTTTTTTCAATCCTATCTAACTAGACATATATATAGTCATTAATTACTACTCAGGAGAAATACTCCCTCTGTCTTAGGATAGTTGTTGATATTTCTTAATTTATAAAATTAAATAAAATTATTTTTTTATTCTATTTTATTTTCAGTATTAAATATTTTTGAAATAAAATTAGTTATATCTTCTTTTTTAAATAAGGTGTAACTTTCTCTTATTTTATATTAGAGTGATTGAAGAAAGCACCAATCTGTTTAGGAACAACTTTTCTAAAATTATGGGACCTGCTTTTGTTACGATCACTAAATTTAAATTCATATTTTTTAGTTATAGTTTTATTACTTTTTACATCATTGATATTCGTGTAAATTTTATAATTAATTTAAATAAAAAGTTAATTATCGATGAAAAAGAACATTTCCATTATGGATATTCCAATAAGCCCCTTTATATTAGGTTTTTGAGAAGAAAAAAAATGAGATGACTACCACCTCATAAATATATATAATTTATTTTAGAACAAAATTTAAAATCATTTAATCAACACAATTTAAAATTTACCAGCATTAATAATATTTATCAAGTATTACTTTTGGATTAAAAAAATATTTATCAAATATTCATTTTACACTAAATGAGTTAATTTACTATCGCACAAATATATATAATTTATTTTAGATTAAAAAATTAAAATTATTTAATTAACACCATTTAAAAAATAAATTTATAAATAAATTTTGCACTCATGCATAACACGATCTTTCCTCACTCACTAGTCACTAGTATAAAAAAGAAACAAGAATAAAATAATTTAAAATATAATTTATAGTAATTTCTTAAGGGTGTGAATTTTGATGGGACAAGTTAGACCAAATTCTTTTAAAAAAGATTAAATATACATCATAATTTTGTTGGCCGAATGACCAGAAATTTTTGTACTTTGACTTTATTTGTCAGTTCAACATTTTTTACTATTTCACCAACTGAACTCTTAATTTATTAAATAATATTTTAAACTCTTTTCTTATTTGTCATCCTATTGAAAAGTTCATTTTGATCACTTTTGACCTCTATAATATGCATCTTCTTCCACAATTAGTCAATTTTTGCCTCTCGTTAGATTTTTCTCTCCAAATTTATTTTGTTTCTCATTAATTTTTTTTTGTTTCTCCCGTTAATTTTTTTTAAGGTCCTTTTACTTGGGTAGATCCTTCATTATCAGCCAATTTTCTTCAATTTTTTAATTTTATTGTTGTTGCTTAATCATTTATTCTGTTATATTTATCTTCAATAATCACTTCCACAAATTTTTCTCCTCCTCCTTAATCTTCTAATCAGATCCACAAATCTCGACACTCATTAATATAATAATCTTTTTCAAATTTCATCAAACACCAAGAAAAAAATATTTTTTTTTACAATTTCATCAAACTCACATAAGAAAAAAATATTAATATTTCTTCATTTTCATAAACACTCAAAAAGAAGAAAAGAAAAAAAAACAAATCTTCCATCTTCTCTATTTTCATCAAATACCAAGAAAAAAAGATTTCAACTTTCTCCAATTTCATCACACTATAAAAAAAATAACTTTCTTCGGTTTCATCAAACACCTAAAAAAAAAAAGAAGCAAATCCCAAAAAATCACAGATAATTATTGTAAAACTTCTAAATTCTAAAATTCCACATACACTAAAATAACAAACAAACAGTGAACAAAACAGATAAGTATTATTTAGGTTAAGACAGGGTTAACAAACTTACAAAAAGGAGACTGAAAATCGCACTCAAACACCTTCACCAATCGACAGTATCATGGGGGTGAGGAAAGCATATGGATCTGTTCGAACAAAGAGAAAATAAAATGGGAGGTTTTAGACTTTTAGCATATAATTTTCTAGGTAACAATTTTTAATAACGTGGAAATTAACATGTACTTGGTTGTAATCACGCACTACTGAGTTGTTCAAAAAGGGTTTAAAATATTGTGTTATAATGATCTTAAGAGTTCAGTTGATAAAGTAATGAGTAGAAAGATCCAACATACAAACAAAGTCAAGTACAAAGATCTCTCACGTCATTCAATGTTAGAGTGGGTAAAAGTCTCACGTTGATGGTTAATGAGATGGGTGCACTCCTTATAAGGGTTGTGCAATCCTCCTCCCTTTGAGCTAGCTTTTGTGGTGTGAGTTAGGCCTAAGACCTAATTTAACATGGACTGATGGTCTCCTTATATGAATTTGGACAATTCTTCCCTCATAAGCTAGCTTTTGAGGTTGAGTTAGACTCAGATGTCATATCTTTAACATGGTATCAGAGCAGGACCATCTCACCCAATGTTGGGGCCCAAAAAAATAAAAAATTGCCCATGCACCAGATTCTAAGCACTAGGCGTGAGGTAAGTAAAAAATTACCTAAAATTATCCACGCACCAGATGCTAAGCACTTGGCGTGAGGTGGGGTGTTAAAGCAAAAAAGTCTCACATTAATGATTAATGAGATGAGTGCACTCCTTATAAGGGTTGGACAATCCTCCTCTCTTAGAGCTAACTTCTGAGGTGTGAGTTAGGTCTAAGCCCTAATTTAACATTCAACCTACTTTTGTTCAATCCATATTTGTCCAATTATGTCTCTTACTCTCTACATCCCTAAAAGTTGACTATTCTATCAAAAATACATTGATCAAATGAGATTTAACCATTGGCAACATTTAAAATTCTGACCTGTAGTTGCAATAAATTTCCCATGCTCTAATGTCCACCAAACTACTATATAACCCATCTCATAGACCATAGTTCTTCAAGACTAAACCAAAGAAAAGAAAAGGCAAGAAAAATCACAAGGCCTAAAAAATGGAAGCTAACAAGAAACAAGGAATACACTTTGTTTTGGTACATGGTGCAGGGCATGGAGGTTGGTGTTGGTACAAGCTAAAACCATTGCTAGAGGATGCAGGCCACAAGGTTACTGCTCTTGACTTAGCAGCCTCTGGCATTGACTTGAGGAAACTAGAGCAACTTCATACACTTCATGATTACACTTTGCCATTGTTGGAATTGATGGAATCTCTTCCACAAGAGGAGAAAGTCATACTAGTGGGGCATAGTCTTGGTGGTATGAATTTGGGACTTGCTATGGAAAAATACCCAAAAAAGATCTATGCTGCTGTTTTCTTGACTGCTTTCATGCCTGATTCTATTCACATCTCCTCCTATGTTTTGAATCAGGTGAGTATAATATACTACTCTTTCTGTCTTAAAAAGATCGATCTAGTTTGATTTAACACAAAGTTTAAGAAAAACAAAAAAGACTTTTCAATATTGTAATTCATTTAATTTTATGATCTTAAATATGTTATGTGGAAAATTAAAATTAAAATATTACCAAAAATGGAAAAATAAGTTTAAGTTATGCCGAACTTGTAGTTTCGTCTAGTCTAGATCTGCCATTGTGCATATATTTTATTAGTTAGGTAAAAGATACAGCTTGACTACAGTTCAATCAATAAATAATTTGAGATATGAATTGTTAGAAATGACAACAGTCAACAATAATTGAAGTAACAGAAAATAGCGTCATTTCAGTTTCTACATATGGGGAAATTACCAATCGATGTAATTGCTGAGTACTTTGTCTCTGGCGCATTTCTCCAACTGTACCTTTCAATTTTTTTGTTGTTTGGAATTTTGGAATTAATAATTTGTTTTCAGTATTTACTCTCTCTTGTTTCATTTTTACTTGTTCAAATTTTATACTCTTCTTAAGAAACAACGATTAATATGAGCATTTTATCACAAAAATATTATTGACTTATAAATCCAATTTGAATGTAAATTTGTGAAGTACAATGAACGGACACCAGCAGAGAATTGGTTAGATACCCAATTTTTACCATATGGTACCCCTGAAGAGCCACTTACATCCATGACTTTTGGTCCCAAATTTTTGGCTTACAAGCTCTACCAGTTAAGCCCTACTGAGGTACTCTTTACTCTATTATTATATACCTCATTTTTTTTTTTCGAAATAGAAGTAATCTTACATTTAAATGATAATGTGGTAGGATCTTGCATTAGGATTATCATTGGTGAGAACAAGTTCTCTGTTTCTGGAAGATTTGTCGAAGGCGAAGTATTTCACAGATGAAGGATATGGATCAGTGAAGAGAGTTTATATAGTGTGTACAGAGGATAAAGGCATATCAAAAGAATTCCAACAATGGCAAATTGACAACATTGGTGTCACTGAAGCAAAGGAAATTAAAGGTGCTGATCATATGGCAATGCTAAGTATGCCAAAAAAACTTTGTGACACTCTCTTGGAGATTGCCGATAAATACAATTGATCCATCTCGACTACATTAATGTGTCCTCGCTCGATCTCATGTTGTTCCGCGTTAAATAATTGATTTGAATAAATAGTTGTTGTTGCTTTCAACGCGGAAAATAATACTCTGTATATATATGATTGTGGTGTGTATTGAAGAGTGTGGTGTGAAAATAAAATTGTATCATGAGTTGACCATTTTGTTTTACAATTTTTATATCTCATTTACAATAATAATTGATGCTTTCTCTAATATGAGCTGTGAAATATAAAAAAGATGTGAGCAGTTAAAATTCACTGAAATGATAGAGAGACGAGAGCATAATACCAAAAGTTTTCTCAACCAAGTAAATCATATTTAACACTATTTCCCTACTCTGTTTTGCCTGCAAAAGTCCTTTTATTCATATGAATGAAAGGTAGATAGCTCATTTAGGACATAGTGACAATCCATTTCAATATGTTTGGTTTGTTGATGAAACACCGGATCCTTTGTTAAATATAGCATCGCTTGATTGTTACCATACACATTGTTGAAATGTATGCGTCCACTGATCTAGATGGGACCAGGTCCTCAGCACAGTTAAAATAACAGAAAATAAACAACGTGCTGAAAGTAAAGATTGCACAACAACTTTACATGGAAACCTCCTTGCTCAAGGGAGTAAAACCACGACCTTGCCTGCCAGGACTTTTAAAAAAAAACTGCTTTCACTAATCTTCTCAAGCAAAAGTAAAAGCAAGTTTACAAACTGAGATTAGCCTACTAATCCCAACTCTAAGCAATACTTCCTATTACTTAGATGAGCCAGAGCAGATACAACACTGCCCACTAAGCTATCACCCCTAGATAACTTAGACTTTGCTAAGCGGATACCACACCGCCCACTAAATCAACTAGCTCCTAGATGACTTAGAATTTGACTAAGCAGCAACCAATGCTGCCCACTAAATCAGTTAGCCTCAACTGATTTAGACTTTTTCAACGAACACAAGCTTGTATACTTGAGAATTTTCAAGATGCAAAAACCTATAAAATGATAGACATAAAACTCAAACTCAACAAAGATGCTTCAGCCCTTTATCAGATCCTTTTGTTGAGTGTAAGTATCGTTCTACCTTGAAGATGGCTTTTTCCTTTTTAAGCTTGTGAGTTTTTTGTTTGCCAAAATCTTTTTTTTTTTTGTGTTTGTTGGAACGAGATAATATATTGAAAGTGAACACAAACTCCTTGAGCCAATCTCATTGGCTGAAGGCCTGCTGTTAGAAAAGTTGTGCACCTGCCGTAGCAGCTTTTCTGACGTATCAGCTTTTCTGACAGCTGTCTTGTCGTCCTTTCACATCACAGTCTTGCATGGACCAGGTCCCTTGCAAACTTCTCTTAGTGAGTTCTTGAGAATACTTGTTGGCTCTCTTCTTTTGAATGAATGAGTAATATTGTTGTATCTTGTTTGTTATATACTATAAATAGTTATTACCAAACGTACAAGCAACCTCTTTACTTATGATTGGTGAAGTACTCTGCAGCTTCACCAACTTTCTGACGCAGACAACTTTTACAGTTGTACAGCACTTTGACAGCTGGACGAGTATTCATACTCTGCAGAGGACCAGGTCCCTGCACTTGTGAAGGCATAAGCTCTTATCAATTTTCCCTTTTTGATGATGACAAACAACCTGCATAACTCCTCACGTGAGTGAACATACATTCATTCAATAACTGGTGTTTTCCCCCTTAATTGGTGTGTCTGCCCTTGTGAGGAGATCATCAAAACATCTAGGAACATAAACACTTGTCACACATTAATTGGATGCTCATGATCCATGCCCAAATTGCTCAAGATACCTTTCAATTATTTTAGTTCACAGACGGTTATAGGCTATAGCCATGACCGGTATTATGATACTCCCGAAGATTAAGAGACCATGAGTTTCTTGAAGGCGAACCCAAAATTTGAAGAGTCTGGGTGCACCAATGTTATCTTATCCCAGGTTAGGGTGAATTCCCTTAGTTTTACCAAACGACCAAATGCAGTTCTATGCCTTGCACTCTTTACTATATTCTTATTTCTCCTAGTTTCTCAAGATATATATATGATTTTTTTTAAGTTAACGGGTGCACGTGCAAACCCAACTATATATGAAAGTCCCCCTCTATCTAGGATATCAAATACATTTTGAAATATAGATACATAGGGAGAGACGTGAACAAAATAGGAAAGAGGTGTGTGTGTGAGAGAGAGTATATTTTAGATAAATGTGAATTCACTTAGATATAGTGTATCTGGACAAATTACACCTTATTTTGCCAAGACACGTGTATCATAGTATCGAAATATAGCACGAATGATAATTTTGAAAACTCATCAAAAATATGTAATTAGACCCTAAATTAGTGAGATTTTTATTTTATAAAAAAAATATTTATTATGTGTCATTTTTTTTTATACTGCACATCAAATTATTTCCCTATAACTTATCAAATCCGAAATAATATACCCAATCCGATGTCGTAATTATTCTTCTTTTTTTTAAAATCCCAGAATATTTCAAACCCCATTTTCCGTACATCCTCTCTTGTTAATTTCGGAGGGTAAATTGTAATATCTTCTAAAATAAAAAATAAATGTTTTTGTTCAATTTGCATTATCAACACCGGTTTTTCAATATGTTTTCTCTTCTCGGTCCCATCAAATTCAGTCCGATAAATTATAGGGGGGAAAATTGATCAAGGTGAGTTTTTTATTTAACCCATGTAATAAATATTTTTTCATAAAACTAAATAAAGAGAAATGTGTTAGTTTCAAGGGTATAAATAATTAATTAAAAAGATGAATGGATGGATATTTTTAGTAAAATAGATAAATGTAGGGTGTATTTAGACTTTTTTTCTAAAGTTAGTGGTGCTTTTGGTCCTTTTTTGAACAACCACTAATAACTTATATGAGTATTTTATCATATTATTCATATTGGTTAATTTTAGTCTTTAAATTTTAAACATAATTTAGAGAATAAATAATTAATGTTAAGAGTAAAATATAAAAAATATTATATCTTTCTCTTGATATAATAAAAAAAACAAATAAAAGTGAATATATATTTTAAGTATAATAGATAGGTAAAAATGGACAGACAAAGTAGTATTTGTTTTAGTTTGAATACATTTTCAAAACTTATAAGAATCCAAATGTAAATTCCATGATAATCAATTACTTCTCTGACTTAAATTATTTATCATTTTTCTCTTTTATATGCCTCTTACCAAGACATTAATTATGAAGAGTTCTTTTTTTATATACTATTTTACTTTTATGTATGTCTTAAATATATATTAATTTCTCTTAATTGTTATTTTATTTTAGTCATGTGTTATTTTCTCGTAGTTGAGATATTTAGAGCGTTCAAAAAATAATTACAAATAAAGATAAAACAGAAAACATATAATTAATTTAAATATTTAAAAGTAATAAATAATTTGAGATATTTAAAAAATATATAGATAGGGAAACTGTTGGAATGCATGCGTCCACGTTTTCTATGGGACCAGGTCCTCAGCACAGTTACAATAACAGAAAATAAACAAAGTGCTGAAAGTAAAGATTGCACAACAACTTTACGTGGAAACCTCCTTGCTCAAGGGAGTAAAACCACGACCTGGCCTACCAGGACTTTTCAAACTTCTTTCACTAATCTTCTCCAAGCAAAAGTAAAAGCAAGTTTACAAACCGAGATTAGCCTACTAATCCCAACTCTAAGCAATACCTCCTATTACTTAGATGAGCCAGAGCAGATACAACACTGCCCACTAAGCTATCACCCTTAGATAACTTAGACTTTGCTAAGCGGATACAACACCGCCCACTATACTAATCCTAACTGATTAATATAGACTTTTAGAGTAAGAACCTAAGTTACCCTTAACCTAGTTCTTACAATGATTCAAACAAGTTTGAAACGTTTCTTTCACAAGTGAAACGGATCTTACAATATCAGAACTATTACAAGCAAACAAAAGCAGCTGGTACAGAAAGCAAATCGCAGCACTTCAATCAAGTCCCTTGCTGTTCTTGAAGCTTGAAAGACTCTCTCTTTGAATGAATGAATAATATTGTTGTGTCTTGTTTGGTATATACCATAAAAAGTTATTACCAAACGTACAAGCAACCTCCTTACTTCTGATTGGTGAAGTACTCTGCAGCTTCACCAACTTTCTGACGCAGACAGCTTTTACAGCTGTACCGCACTTTAACAGCTGGACGAGTATTCATACTTTGCAGAGGACCAGGTCCCTGCACTTGTGAGGAGATCATCAAAACACCAAAAGGCATAAGCTCTTATCAGAAACTGCACCTTAATACTCTAACGTGTTGCTATTGAGCACATCTTTGGCATGTTCATTCAAATTTCAATGCAAGATGACTGAAATTTCGAAAACACTCAAAATTGTGTTTTTCACCTTTTCCATTTTCATTTTCATATTTTATCCTAAATTTTTATTTTTACACACTTTTTCCATTCTCATTTTCACTATTATTATTTCATATTTCATCCTAAATTTTATTTTTGTAAAAATGACTCCATTTAAATTAAGTATTTCATGTTTAAATATTTCAATTCATCTTTTTATAGAAAAGGTACATACAAACAACTAAATATTGTTTGTAAAAATTATAATGAAACTTAATTTTATTTTTATCTTCAGCTTCAAAGATTTCAAATAAAGTGAAAAATTATTTGTATTAGTATGTACTTTTTTAAAAAAATTAAAAGTATATTCGTATGTACTAACTTGTATATGAATCTAATCTACGACATTATTTGACTATATCTATTTTGAGATATTACTTTTTTTTAGTAGATTTGACCGTATATGTTTCAATCTTTTAGGTAAATCAATCAAGTTAAGTGATTTTGCTAGCTTTTATAAATTTGGTGGGGTTGGGGATTTATTGGGGAGGGGTGTTTAAACTATATTTAGAAAAGGAAAAAGAGACAAATTTATATTAACCCCCCTCACACACACAACTTTTCGATTTAAAGTGAATATATTCCTCATTAACAAATGATGTATATATACTCTTGTCATCTATTAAATACTACATATTTACTTCTTCTTTTTTCATTAAAACTCCATTGGAATATTCAGTCTCTGAATGCAAGGGAAATACCGGAGATAAGATCAGAAAAGAGCCAATCAAAGCGAAATTAACATAAGAAATAAATCAATTAATAGTCACATATAAATACTAACCTATTACTAAAAAAAGCCTAACCAGAATCAATCCAAATTGACCAAATATAGAAAAATATATGAGAAAAAACAAAGAAATTTTATGGAGAAATTAGTTTAAAATAAGGTATGAAATGTAAATACTGAAACGGAAAAACAAGGGAAAAAGATAAAAAAAAAAAAAGTATATCAAAATGTCCTTTTATGTATGGTCTTAAACAAGCAATATTGAAATCAGAATTAAAAAGTTATCAAAAACAATAAAGAAAAAAGATATTCTTTTATAAGCAAACTAAAAAAATAAAATAAAACAAAGTGAAATACTATAGAGCAATGGCAGATAATGATTTAATCAATAATGAGATTATGATTGAAGCAACGATTTACTAATGAAGAGTAATAAGTACAATTTTGTCGATATCTATGTAGGAAAGTTAATGGGGGCAGAGCAGCTGGAAAGGTTACATTATTTGTGGGGTAGGGCAGATTAGAGCTTTTATGAGTGTCCGGCGGGCGGAGCAGATTCAAATATATTTTTTTAAAATTGACGTCGAGCTGAGGAAGTTGCGAGTTTGGGATAACAAATATAATTTCGCAGTTTCACATCTATTTTTGTACGAGTTTTGCACCTATTTGGGATTTTCTTTTTTCTTCAGTGAAAAAACTGTTTTAACGGCCCGAAAATTAGAAAGAAATAAAAAAAGAAAAAGCTATTGACATATTTTGTTTCTTTTTCACTATTGCAATCAATATTATGTTTAAAACGGTATTAACATATTAATTTTAACGCTTAAGCAAAAAAATTAAGCAGTTTCAAATTATTTTTAATTATTATTTCTAGTATTTGAAATTTTTCACAATTTTGCCATCCATATATTTGTTGATGATTATCAAGTGTTGCCGTGTTGGGACTTGGGAGTATACGTTATTATTTGGCTAATTCTTTTCCAAATTGCTTTGACGAAGCCACTTGTTTTTGCCATCAAAATCTTTGAAACTAATTAAATGTTGCCAACAAGCACAAAATCTCCTAGTCTGTTTGTACAAATTATTAGGAGATCAAAAGTAATTTTTTATAAGAAAAATGTGCTTATTTCAAAAAAATAATAAAAATTGATGAAGTTTTTAGGAGAAAATAGGTGTTTCTGATGAATAGGAAAAGCTGTATTTTATACACTTAAAAAATTATTAGTAGTTTTTTTTTGAAAAATACTTTTTTTTAAAATTGACAAAACACTAATTATTGCTCTAAAATATTTTTAAAATTTATTATTAAAACACAAATTATTTCTCGTAAAAAATATTTAACTTTTCAAGTAAAGCTAATTTCTAAAATATATTCAGACAAGTTATTATCATTTTGTCAATTAAATCCGAATTCTTCAACGTCTGTTTCAGTTCCATAAAAAGTTGCCTGTTCTATTAAAGGCACACGATCGTTGAGATTTAGTAGGATGTACATATAATGCCTAACTATCTTATTTCTCCTCCATTTCATATTAATTGTTAATATTTTTTAAAATATTCACCTTAACTATTTATTATTTTTAAAAATAGATTAACTACTTTATCTCATTTATTCTTAGAATTAAATATTTTTGAAATAAAATTAGTCAAGTCATATTCTTAAATAAAATATATTCCTAGAGCTTGAACTAATTTTTTTAGTAATTAAGAATAGAGAGTTACGTGACATTCTGTTACAAGTCACAACCTTTAATAATTGTGTTTCCTTTGAAAGGACCACTACTTTACCTAAAGATAATATCCAAACTAGTTTGCACCTACTCTATTAATCAATGTTACCTTTTTATGAAATAATTTATAATTATATACATATTTATAATTTATTTTAAATCATGATTTTTTTAAATTTTAATTCCGAGTCCAATAAAAAATATATTTTATTATATAAATTAAAACGAAGGAAATTAAATATTATCATCACATTAATTGAATAGATAGATTACCATTCATAAGCTATCAAGGTAACTTGTTGCTATCATATCTCGAGTGATTTTGCCTAAAGGTTTAGGTAGTACAAAGGACCATCTCTTGTTTTATCACGTGCAAATATTTTTTTCTCATTTTGAATTAATGATTAAGATTTTTTTTTTAATCATTATTGAATCAAGGGAAAAGGGTTAAAAATGCCCTTTAACGTATCTCAAATGGTTAAAAAATAATTAGCTCCTTAAAGAATATGGAATAAACGGTTACCAAATCATTAATTCAAGGGAAAAGGGTTAAAAATATCCTTAATGTATCTCAAATGGTTCAAAAATGCCCTCCTTCCATCTTTTGGTTTAAAAATGCCCTCAACATTTTCTTAAGGTTTAAAATTACCCTTTATTAACAACCCACTAACATAATAAATGATGACTCATTTAATTAGCCAAGTGACTTTATCTTATTGGTCCACTTAATTTTTAAAATCTAGCCGAACGACCTGACCCATCTGTGCTACAAAAACTTAAACCCACCCAAGAATCCATTTTCATATTAACCTATCTTATCTTTGAGCTCCATTTTAGGACGACTCTCAACCTCTTTTGTAGCATCCGACGATGGCAATTGAGGGTTGCAAATCACAACACCTCTAGTTATGTTCTTTAGATAATACTCTTTTGTTTCTTCAATCTTTTACATAGTTGATTCCATTACTCTGCAACTTAGGTAATGTTTTGCTTTTTTAGGAGTTTGATTAGGAGTTTGTAAAGGTGGGTTTACAGCAGAATCTTGATATTGATCAGTTTCAGCTTTCTGTTGGAATTATGAGATGTTTTTGCTTGAGAATTGTTGAAATTCAGGTCAATTATTGACTTTTGATGAGCTTTTCTGCTCTGGGTCGGTTTGTTCCTAAGCTTTCAAGGCATTTTCTGAAGATATGTAGGGGAATTCTATTAAAGATGTCTATAAATTGCAAATTGTTGGGCACGAATTAGAGCTTCTCTTCAAGTTTTAGGCTGAAGAAGGCCAGAGTCTTTGCTAGGACCAAATTGTGGGTTGCAAATGAAGCTTTTGTTTTTATGGCTCATTTTCTTTGGAATTGGATTTTTTGGTTGGTCATTAGCTTAAATGGTGGTGTTTATAGTTGGAAGCAGGAGGCTTCAGAACCAAAGGAAGATAAATCTTATTTTCTTCTTGAACGTTTCAATGTCAGCAAGGAACAAATTCAAGATTTAGCTAACCTTATTCTTTGTAGTTCTTCCTTCCTTTTCTTCTTGAAATTAACTGAGAAATGGAAAAAGAAGACAAACTGAAGGAGGTAGGAAGAAAGAAGAGAGTTAGAACAAATGGGAACAAAAGATCCAAAATTAATCGGTCATATCGGATCAGATTTGAAATGGATTTCTAGACTAAGTGGGTCATATATTTTGAAATAGGTAAAGAAAATCCATGTCACAATTGCGATGTCATTGTTCTGTTAATAAAGGGCAATTTTAAACCTTAAAAAAACGTTGAGGGCATTTTTAAACCAAAAGATGGAAGAAGGACATTTTTGAACCATTTGAGATACATTAAGGATATTTTTAACCCTTTTCCCTTGAATTAATGATTTGGTAACCGTTTATTCCATATTCTTTAAGGAGCTAATCGATAACTCGATAAAAGTTAACTAAATCATAATTTTACTCTTTAGATATATAAAGCTACCCAACGAAATAAACGCTTAGTTTAGGGATGACAATTGAATGAGTTGTACTAAATTTGGATGGATCATAATGAATCAAGACAATAAATGAATCAAGATCCAATTCAACCCAAATTTACTTGAATTAAAACGGGTCAGGTAATGAGTATCATAAAATGAATCAAGACCCAATCCAATTCATTTTTTACCAAGTTTTATTTATTCTTTAAACTATTTAGTACATAATAAAATTAATATTATTTATTTATTATGACTATATAAAATATTAAAACTAAGATAATATTTCTCATTAATCAATTTGAATTACATATCAGCTTCTGTTCAAACTAAAATACATTGGACGAATTGAACAGATTAAGTTTGATTCCGATTCCGCAAACACCATCCGTATCTTCGCCAAATTATAACATGCTGTGCTGTCCCACCAAATTGATCAATGAGATTACACTATTGGCCACGTGTAAAATTCTAGCGGGTAGTTGCAACAAATTTCCCATGCTGTGATGTCCACCATACCACTATATAACTTACCAAAGAAAAGTAAAAAACAAAAACTGATAAGGCCTAAAAATGGAGGTTATGAAGAAACATTTTGTTTTAGTACATGGAGCATGCCATGGAGGTTGGTGTTGGTACAAACTAAAGCCCCTGCTAGAGGCTGCAGGCCATAAGGTCACAACCTTTGACTTGGCAGCCTCTGGCATTGATTTGAGAAAAATAGAGCAACTTCACACACTTCATGATTACACTTTGCCATTGATGGAATTGATGGAATCTCTTCCACAAGAGGAGAAAGTCATACTAGTAGGACATAGTCTTGGTGGTATGAATTTAGGACTTGCTATGGAAAAATACCCACAAAAGATCTATGTTGCTGTTTTCTTAGCTGCCTTCATGCCTGATTCTGTTCATATCTCCTCCTATGTTTTGGATCAGGTGAGTATAATATATACTTTTTGATTGTTTTACTTATAAATCCA
Source organism: Solanum tuberosum (assembly GCF_000226075.1). Taxonomy (NCBI): domain Eukaryota; kingdom Viridiplantae; phylum Streptophyta; class Magnoliopsida; order Solanales; family Solanaceae; genus Solanum; species Solanum tuberosum. The sequence goes on from NW_006239240.1 coordinate 749,099, forward strand.
ATTTTAATGTAATTTTTTGAAGTACTATGAACAAACTCCAGAGGAAAATTGGTTAGATACCCAATTTTTACCATATGGTTCCCCTGAAGAGCAACTTACATCCATGACTTTTGGCCCCAAATATTTGGCTAACAAGCTCTACCAGTTATCCTCTCCTGAGGTAATCTTTTACTCTTTATTTATTCACATTATATTCAAAGATCATTGTTTATTTATTTCGTTTCGAAATAAAAGCAACCTTACATGTGGTAGGATCTTGCACTAGCATTATCATTGGTGAGACCAAGCTCTCTGTTTCGAGAAGATTTGTCGAAGGCGAAGTATTTTACAGATGAAGGGTATGGATCAGTGAAGAGAGTTTATATAATGTGTACAGAGGACAAAGGCATACCAGAAGAATTTGGACGATGGCAAATTGACAACAGTGGCGTTACTGAAGCAAAGGAAATTAAAGGTGCTGATCATATGTCAATGCTAAGTATGCCTAAAGAACTTTGTGACGCTCTCTTGGAGATTGCTCATAAATACAATTGATCCATCTTCTACTCATTTGAATAATTAGTTGTTATAATTATATGATTGTGCTGTGTTTTATGTATTGAAGAATAATTAAACTGTGTCAATTCTTATAATGACTATTTCCTGTTACAACTTTTCTGTCTTATGTCCTCTCATTGTTGCTTTCTCAACCAAGTATTTCGTGTTTGATATTTACTCTGTTTTGCCTGCATAACTATAGTTGATAATAGAAAGTATAAAATTATTTGTTCACAATCTAAGATGGAAATTGAACAAGTCATATGTCTTATGTCTGCTCATTGTTACAAACCATCAAGAACTTTCATCATTTGTTAGTGACAGAGCTCTAAGATGTGAGACAACATACAATTTCTCTAGTATATTATTAGGTACACATGTTATTTTCTTCTTCTCTTTAATTCAGATTCGTAATTATTAGCTTCCGATCCGCATTACACTTTATTATTTTGATTCAACAAAATTTGTATGTGATATCGATATTAAAAAAGTGAACGAATGAATAAATCAAGATAACACCATCATATATAATTTAGATAAACATAATTAAAGCATTATATTAGAATTCTTCTTGATGAGTTTTCATTTATTGAAATAATATCCATAATAGATTCATTTAAAATATTATGACAAATATTATTAAATATATACTCCCTTTATTTCAATGGTCAAATATTTGAGTTTCCAGATTAAGTGAACATAATCACCCCAGCCCACCAAATTACTAATCTTTGTGTCCTTGTGTCACAAAGAAAAAAAACACACGAGGCCAAAAAATGGAGGTTATGAAGAAACAGTTTGTTTTGGTACATGGTGCGTGCCATGGAAGTTGGTGTTGGTACAAGCTAAAGCCATTGCTAGAGGCTGCTGGCCACAAGGTCACTGCCGTTGACATGGCAGCCTCTGGCATTGATTTGAGAAAAATAGAGGAACTTCGCACGCTTGATGACTATACCGTGCCATTGACGGAGTTTATGGAATCCCTTCCACAAGAGGAGAAGGTCATACTAATGGGGCATAGTTATGGTGGTATGAATTTGGGACTTGCTATGGAAAAATACCCACAAAAGATCTATGCTGCTGTTTTCTTGACTGCTCTTATGCCTGATTCTGTTCACATGTCCTCCTATGTTTTGGATCAGGTGAATATAATTCATATTTATGTTGTTTGTGAATGATTATTTTATTTATACAAACTCAATTTTAATGTTCAGTACTTTGAGAGGACGCCAACAAAGAACTGGTTTGACACCCAATTTGTATCATACGGTTCCCCTGAAGACCCTCTGACATTCATATTTTTGGACCCCAAATTGTTGGCTCACCGATTTTATCAGTTATGCTCTCATGAGATAAGCTTTATTTAGAAACAAGTATTTATGTTGTCTGGTGAATGGAATGACATATACTAAAGCAATATTATTTGGTAGGATGTTGCATTAGCATCGTCATTGATAAGGCCAAGCTCTCTGTTTATCGAAGATCTATCAAAGGCGAAGTATTTCACAGACGAAGGTTATGGATCAGTGAAGAAAGTTTATATAATCTGCACTGAGGATAAAGTCTTACCAAAAGAATTCCAGCAAAGGCTAATTGATAACATTGGAACCGTCACGGAAGCAAAGGAGATTAAAGGTGCTGATCATATGGCAATGCTATGTATGCCCAAACAACTTTGTGACACTCTCTTGGAGATTGCCTATAAATACAATTGATCCATCTCAACATCTTCTACTCATTTGAACAATTAGTTGTTGTTGCTTTCAACTGGAAAAAACATATGATTGTGTTCGTGCTGAAGTATTTTCCGTAAGATTTTCAACAAAATGTTTTAGACTTGTTTGACAAAACTATATTCTCTTAACTGTTAAATGTATTTATAGTCTCAATCCTCATATAACTATCATGATAGGTATATATTAATTATCATTTTGATTTATTAAAATGTGAGATCTTGAGACGAATGAATATGTCTGGTAGATTGTATGATCCTAATATATATTTGTGAAATAATAAGTTAATTGATGGGATCCATGTCTTGATATAAAGATTGCATGATATGCTTTTTCGAGAAGCTTATAAATTTTCATTGTGTCAAACCTTACAAATGAATTTCATGAACCCAACACATTGTATAAGTAGAGTTTTAAAGAAATTAATCATTGAATTAAATTTGTCAGTATTTTGATTTATTGATTAGTATATGCAATCTTAATATGTAGAATTACATAAGTGTTTATGGGGAATTTTGAAATATAAATGGAGGAATGCAATTATGACTTTCTAGTGGAATGATTTGTAATTTATCAAGAATAATTCATAATTCAAATTAGTGGTTTTGACCTTTACACTATTTTTTTGTTTTTAAAGTGTTTGGATAACTCAAAAAGTGTATTCTAAGGCTGAAAAAGTATCAAATAAGCTAAAAGTAAAAAATTGAATGTCCCTAACTTATAACTTCTAGCTTTTGACTTATAAGTCACCTTAAAGAAAGCTCATTCAGACACCCCCTTAAAGCTTATTCTACTTCAAAAAAGTATTAACGTGCCAACATTGGTGTTAATTATTGTTATAGACTACCCTCTTTTAGTGTAGTTCAAATATAAAATATTTAGCAATACTTATTCAGTTTATATCATCGCTTTCAAAGAGTGTTGTTTTGTTAATCCTAGAAACAACTTTTCATAAATGTTCTTAAAAAGTTTCTTATAAGATTTACTCCCATTGTTATTTCTCTAATGAAATACCCCCTATTCAGGAAAGGCAAAGGAGACCTACAAAAAAGTTTTACCCCAACCTTGAAGGGTTGTGACTTTTCTATAGGATTGCGACTTTTTAGGACGAGTTGTGACTTTTCTGAAGAGCTATGACTTTTCCGATGAGTTGTGAGTTTTCTAAAAGGTTGTGATATTTTTTTTGATAAGGCACAATAAGTAGTTTTTCATACACTACCCTTTGTTGTCTATAAAAAGAGGGGCTTCCTTACAATTTTAAACTATATTTTAAAAAAAAATATTCACCTATATACCCTTAAAAGGAGAAGAACCTACACCAGAAACATTATTTATTTGTGAAGATGCTATTAATTTAATTAATAATTGTTATATTAAAATTGGATTAATAGATCGATAACGATCTTTCCTAATTTAATATAATTAAGTTAATTTGAACATCAACTCAAATTTTCTCCATCTTTTTAGCCTCCTAAATTTATATTTTTCAAAAAAACATTCCCAAAAAAAGACAAAAGGCAAATACAATTGCTAATGAAATATATTTTAGGAAGGTAATGTGTACGTATAGACTTTACCCTTAAAAGGAGAAAGAACCTATACCAAGAGTTCTTTCATTCACAAAGAACAAATTGCTTACTAAGTGAACATTCACTTGGAAGCATCAGTAATATACATGTTTAAGTTATACGAAAATCTATAATATTTTTCTACTTTACCCTTAAAGTAGGTAAGGCCTGTGTATTATTATTCATCGCATAAAAAATCTTTGCATCATAAACCTCACATAACTAGCATGTGAACCAAATAACCTCGTAGCATAAATAATTGGAAACAAATTTATAACAGCAGCAACAGCATTCTCAAAGTAAGGTTGGGGAGGATAGAGTGTACACGGACCTTATCCGGTTATCCCTATCTCAAAGGTAGAGAGGCTAATTCCAATAGACCCTTGGTAGATACAAATTTATAAGCATAACCAAAATCAGATTCCAAGTACCTTGAAGCAAGATAGAGGGGAAAAAAGGACATGAAGCATTGTAAAATTTTGATAAAAATACTTATTTACTTGTGCTATGGAACTAGCAACTCTAAGTTTTTACAAATGACTTGAGATGTTATTGAGTATATATAAGTACATATTAGCATCCTGCTACTGAAAAAACTAATCTTAAATACAATTACATTAACCAAAAAGGTAAAGAAAAACCACATTCCCTTGCCAAAAACTCCCTCTCTTACAACACCATTCTTTTAGAAACGCGTTTTCCACATGTACAACGATGATCCTGAGTGTAAGAATGTATCGCAGAAAACTTCAATCTCAGAGTTGGTCATCGTATCGATATCTCAATGAAACTACTAGTCGTAATCTAGTCATCAGGCTCAGCTGAAAAGTCAGGCTCTTCAGGTTTCTGTAACTTAGGCAATCTTACATCTTTAAGCTTTTGAGCTCCTCTTCTTGTGTTAGCAGCAAATCTTGAAGCCAATATTGTGACTCCGAGGTGTGATATTCTCGGGGACGGATTTGAGCTAGCGTTACCTTGATCATGTTCCTCATTTTGCTCTGTTTCATCGACCGTACTCTCATCCAGAGAAAATGATTCCAGTGCTGCAAGATCTTTTGCCATTGTTCTCCGCTTGTGTCGTCTCCATGCAGCCTGAATGAAACAGGCTGCCCATGTGCGCCAATGGTGAGAGTAGAACCGGAATGTATGCTGGAGCTTCTTGCTATGAAGGCGTCTAAATTGGTTGGCAACAAACTTGAGATCTTCAGCTCTCAATGCGAATGCTTCTACTTCAACAAGCGCCTTGACTGTTCTGGTCGAAGAAGGCAAGTTGATCGTTGATTTCGGAAGCAAAGCCCAAGCGAGTAGCTCCTCTCCACAAAAATCTCCAGGCCTCAATGTAATGCAATTGAAGAAACCAGTCCGACCACCATTCGTTGTAGAACTCTCGAGCCTACCTCTGATGATAAACAACATTTCTGCGACTGGATCTCCTTCACGGACAATATAAGTGCCTTCTGTGCTTAAGGACGAGACTAGACGTTCACATATTGCATCAAGTAATTGATCATCCATTTGGGAGAAAAATGGAACCTAAAAGTAAAAAGGTATTAAGGTCAAAAATTGAATCATAGAACTTGTTTGCTTTCTTCCTTTTCCGCCTAGGACTCGTCTTCTTTTATTTTATTTCTTATTAATCTTGGATTGCTACTTTGGACACACTTTTCCTATTTTATATCTGAATAGGTGAACTCTTCCCACCTTTTTAATTTAAGTCTAGTCTGTGTTATGTTACCTTGGTTTACATATAAAATGGCTATATTTTCACTTCTTTTGAAGCCATAATAAATGAGATGAGCATTAATCTTACTGTGCCAGGCTCGAGGAGCTTACTTATCCATATAATGCCTTATGAAGCTTGTACACTTAATCCTCCATTCCTGGAACATAAAAGCCTCTCCTTCTCCATCATTCATTCAAAAAAAAATCTCCTTCTCCGACTGTCCATTTAAGAATGACAATTTCACATCCAGATGATACAAGTTCCAATTTGATTGAGCTGACAAAGTAAATAGACATATTGTATTATGTCGTGCAACATGGGCAAATATGGTTCCATAATCCACACCTGCAATTTTCTTGTAACTTTCCACAACAAGCCTTGCTTTGTATTTTTAGACTGAGCTATCTGGATTAAATTTGGTTCTATAAACACACTTCACCCTATTACCTTTCTGTTAGGAAATTATGATTTCTCTTATTTTGTAGTAGACAAGTCTTTTGATTTAAAATGAGTAATGGTTAGTGAGCCTCATATGTGCATAGTTTAGTGTGAGATATTTTGCTTATTATGTGACTGTAATTCTCTTACTTAATTTATCTATAGACCTTATGTAATGAAACATTTAGAGAATTATATAGAACTCAAGAGAAAAGACATAAAAGCACAACTGAACTTGTTTCGAATTTTCAAAAAGACACCTTAACTTTGAGGATGTCCTATCACCCCACAAAAGAAATGAATATTTTTGTAAAAGGACCATTTTGACCCATTTTCTCATTATGTTTGTGAACACGCACATGATGCGCGTGAAGGTCCATTTTTAATGCCAAAAACCAATTAAAAACTGCCACATTTAAGTTATTTTCTTTATTAATTATTTACTCCATTCAAATTCATCATCTTCCCCAACAAAAGAGTCATAGGTACTCTATGATGAACTGATGAAATCAACTCAATAAGGTAGGAATTCGTTTTAATTTCC
>NW_006239241.1:0-9563 GCF_000226075.1 Solanum tuberosum
TAAATAGTTGTTGCTATTTATTTCATTTTATGACAACACTTATAAAGTGTAGCCTATGCCATTAAAGAGTATGCTTTACAAGTGTTGCCAATATTATCGATGCCAAAAGTTAAAATTTAAGCTACATTTTAAAAGCGTTCCCAAAAATATTTTAGGCAACACTTTACAAGCATTGTCCAGATTTAGTGTGGCCGTAGGCCTAAAATGGTGTAGTGATAGATGCACTAGGGTGGACCTCATTTCTAAGTTTGGCCAACTCATAGTACTTCTACCAAGAAGGGCTCCATTTCTTAGTTCTAGCCGATCAAGGTTCATTTAAGAATAGATCATTGACTTTCTTAGAGAGAGTTTGTTACCGTTCCGGTCCACCATCTCTAAGTTTATCATTTCACACAAGAAGAAGGTCATTAACCCTAGGGTTCACCGCTTCAAGGTTTATCATTCACATATAGGAGTCTAGATTTACTCATGAAAAAAGGTATCATGCTAGGTCTAGCCTATTCAAGATATAATCTAGAAGTCCTCTTTTATCATTCATAGAAAGGGCCCCATGCTTAGGTCTACCGATCCTAGACATTCATTCATTCAAAGAGCTTTCAAGTAACAAGAAGGGACATCTCAGTCTACCAAGAAAGTCACAACATTACCATATAGGGACTCTTCATAGTCCAACATCGTCACATATGAACATTGAAAGAGAACATATTTTCAATTACACTACCATAACACTTTGTACAAGATCACCTTATAACCATAAGAATACCTTCGAATATTTACCTTCACATAGGACAATAACACTTCATAACTTGATAACACTTTAATTCAATAGATAAATGCTTTCAAGGCCATGTTCATAATACAATCCATAATTAAACACCTCCACCATAAGTGGATCAAACCAAGCAAGAACAATTATATCAATAATATGAGATTAAGCCAACTTACCATCCTCCAAAACCATAATCAACAACATTGAAGTCCCAACCATTTTACTTACCACAAGAGAATTCATCCATAACTTGCCCATAAGGCCACAACTCTCAATTCATCCATACATCATCAATTCATCATAGATAGATGTAGAAAATCATAAGAGTCACCAATACAATCCGATCCAAACACAATTTCATAACCTTTGAATCATAAGCAAAAGACCCACTTCATAAGCAAATTTAGGAGTTTAGGGAAAATATGGGGTTCTTCAAGGAATTCCATATGAAATCATCTTAAAAACATTAATTCATCAATATAATGGCTTAGAAAACGTTTTGCTAATGAACCCATGCTTAGATTAGAATTTGAGATTTTTGTTCTTTGAAACATTTTTGAAACCCTTTTGATTGGAACTCCTTGAAAGAAAGATTGATCAAGGATCAAGGGTCACCATACCTCTAAGTTGAAAACCCACGAAAATTGAAGAAGAAAGCACTCGAAATCTTCAACCCTAGCTCCAACTTGACCTTGACCTTCAATGGTGTTCTAGAGAGAACCTTTTTTTTTTTAAAGAGGGGTTTTGATTTTTTTGAAGAATGAATTAAAACAATACCTTTTTAAATGTTTTAATACCTAATATTGCTATTTAGAAATAATATAAAATATACTCACTTCTTAATTTAACTAAAAATTAATATTTACGAAAACACCCCTTGCCCACATGAACTTACCAAATAAAACTAAGGCAAAGTCCAATTTTTTGGAAAATTTCATAACTCCAATTTATGCTTAAACTTTTAAGATTCATACGTTAGGCTCTAGTTTCACCTATCAATTTTTAGGGTCGCTACAATTTATTTTTTAAAAAAGAAGAAAATCTTAATCCTTTTTAAAAATTAAACAAATTTAAAAAATAAAATAAATTGTTTATCTTATCTAAAAATTGGTTTTTACCCTTCTTCAAAACATAAACAAAACAAAAGTTTTATACTTCATACATCAACATCTTCTGAACTACATTTGACCTGATTCTTACTTTGACAAGGTACGTAGGTAACCTTATTTTGAGGTTTGGTCCAACAAAGGAAAAATCTAAAAAGTTCTCATCAAAAAAATCGGGCAAAAAAAAAAAGAGGAATAAAAAGAAATTGTTTTGGGTACGACATTTCTTTATAAGAATTTATTTTTTAAAATTTAGAAAAAAAAAATCGACTTGGTTGGTACCAACATTCTTAGGAGTGTGCATAAGAAAAAAAAGTGTTAAACTATTTGGCAAGACAGACCAACTTTGTTGTGACCTATAGACTTCTATTGGTATCTCTCAATATATTTATGTAATACTTGAGAAATTATCTTGCTTAAAGTTAAGGCTAAAACAAATTCAACCTCATTGTTTCAAATGCATTGTGCGGTGAGCTTTAGATATCAAAATTCAATGACATGACTTTGTTGATCTAGAACTTGGCTCGAATGTGGATTGAGGTGAAATTTTGAGCAACATTTAACTTGAGAAAGGATTATAGGCCTTCTTGATCTGATTGTGCCTTTCAAGCCTATCGAATGACATGTTATCCATATAACTTTCATTTTGAGCCTAAAACCTTTTTATTTACATAATCATATTTTAATATATATCCTTTTGAGTGTATGAATGCATTATACCTTGGTCCACCTCCTTGAGTCCACTATCAATTATCTACGAAGTGCCAAAGACCTTGGGAAAAGATTATAGGCTTTTTTTTTAATCTAACTATGCCTTTCAAGCATATTGGAATGATATGTTATCCATAAAACTCCAATTCTGAGCCTGAAACCTTTTTGTTTGAATAATCATATCTTGGCATATAGCATTTTGAATGCATAAATGTATTATACCTTGGTCCCACCTCCCTGAGCATACTTTCAATTGTCTACCCAATGCAAATGATCTAAGTTGGGTAACAAAGTGAAAAAGTCAAATATGTGAAAATTAAAAAAAAATGACAACTAAAATCTAGAAAGAAAAAAATCTCCAACGAAAAGAAAAGAAAATGAGAAGAAAAAAGGAAGAGAAAAATAAATGAGAAGGAGATTTCAAGAAAACAATGGTCAAATGAAAAAATGAAAAAAAAAATATTGAAAGCATTGTGCAAATTTTAATGAGGAAATAGTCGCTTTATCCCAAATGAATATCTTATATTTCCCTAAGCGTACATTACAAGCCAATGACAACTCCTATTTGATCTCATTTTTTGTGTTCTCACATTAGTGGATACTTACATGAGGGCCAAATATATGGTATCTCAATCTCATGCATTGAACATCTTTCTGAGTGTGAGTGACTTTCAAAAATGTCCTACGATCTAAATTATTCTATGGTGTGAAGCTGGACTTTCATTTGTTGCGAGGACATTTGAAGCATGAGGATATGAATAATTTTATCCCTTAATTTAGGCAAAATGAACTAATCTTGTAAATACTTAAGTATGTTTGAGATACCATTTAAAACTATAGGGATTACTCAGAATTGACCTCATATTTGTTTGAAAATAGTTGAATGTGGTTCATATGTATAATACTAATTGTTGGTACCAATTAAAGTCAAGACATTATCAAACATGAACCGATTCTTTTCTCAAAAGATTTTTAAAAAAAAATCAAGAAAAAAAATATTTTTTGATTTATTGAACTACGTTCGACCTGATTCCTAAGAGGATACGTAGGCAACCCTTCATTGGGGTTCGATCTAATCACTCAATAAAACAATAATCATGTTCTTCAATTCTCCAAGGGATGAGACATGACATTGTGACCTACGGTGTGTTACAATAAAAAAAAAAGAGAAAAAAAAGAAATGAGAAAGTCTTATGAGTGAAAATCCTCACGGGCATCATAAGATAATAGTAAGTTGAGAGAAAGAGATAAGAATGTCTTATTGGTGGAAAACCATGAAGGACACCATTGATCAAATGATGACATTCCGTCTTGGCATGAGCACAATCAAGATAGAAGTCAGGCTATAGACTGAAGGGTACAACATTGTTTCGTAAGATTCGGACAACTTAGAAGGATCAAACGTTCAGTCCAAATGCATGTCATGATTCATTAAAGTGGTCACGTACTTTCAGATAAGATTTTGTTCATTCCTTTTAAACATTTACTTATTTCCTCCTTCTAAAGATATAACTTTTCTTTCATAACCCTTTCATTTGTGTCATTTGTACTTGTGTTCGGTATTCTTTGAGTCTCATTCAGCATAAACTCGCATCAAGTGAGAAAATCAAATTAAAGTCGCAAAATTGACTACGATATTTCCAGTTGAATGTTGGGGGCATGCACAACATTGACTAGGGCTGTGAACCAATCAAGAAAAAAATATCAAAAAATCGATACCGTGTGAAAAATCGGTAAAGCAAGAGAGTTGCTTTGGAAAGGATGAACCACACAACGTGCACAAAATGGAAATGGGTCAAAATGTTCATGAGAAGTGTTTCAAGGGAAGATAAGGATTGTCTCTAAAGCATCTTCAAGCTATTTGTGCAATCGTCAATATGATGATTCTTTCAACTAAGATAGATTCGAAGTCAAACTCCACAAGATATTCGAAGTCACAAACCAACCACCATTTAGAAAAACTACAAATCATTCTTTGTTTCAAAATAGGTACAAAGAGAAATCGTGTAAGTAATTCGCAAGAGTCAAACGCCACTACGGTAAGTTCTTGAATCCCTGACTCTCCTACAATATGCACCACAATAATAATAATAACAATAAAAGAATTATTTTTCTTAATAAAATCTGGGGCATTTTATTTTATTTTTATTTTTTGATTGTTTCTTTTACGTTTGGAAAATGTACAAAAATAAAAATAAAATAAAATAAAATAATTAATCTTAAATAATAATAATAATACAAGTAAAAAAATTAAAAATAAATAAATATAAATACATAAATATAACCCCTATTTTATTTTTATGTTTTCACAGGGCACAATACCCCCTGGTTGCATTTTGGGTACAATAACTCCTATTTTATTTTTCATGTCTTCACAGGACATAATAACCCATGGTTGCATTTGGGGCACAATAACCCCTATTTTATTTTTCATGTCTTCACAAGGCACAATAACTCTGATTGCATATAGGGCACAATAACCCTATTTTATTTTTTCATGTCTTCACAGGGCATAATAACCCATGGTTGTATATATGGCATAATAACCCCTATTTTTGTTTTCATGTCTTCACAGGGCATAATAACCCCTGGTTGCATATAGGGCACAATAACCCTTATTTTATTTTTATGTCTTCATAGGGCACAATAACTCCTATTTTATTTTCCATGTCTTCACAGGGCACAATAACCCCTGATTGCATATAGGGCACAATAACCTCTATTTATTTTTTCATGTCTTCACATTGCGCAATAACCCCTGGTGGCATATATGGCACAATGACCCCTATTTTATTTTCATGTCTTCACAGGGCACATAACCCCTGGTTGCATTTGGGGCACAATAATCCCTATTTTATTTTTCATGTCATCACAGGGCACAATAAACCCTGGTTGCATTTGGGGCACAATAACCCCTATTTTATTTTTCATGTCTTCACCGGGCACAATAACCCCTGGTTGCATATAAGGCACAATAACTCCTATTTATTTTATTTTCATGTCTTCACAAGGCGCAATAACCTCTGGTTGCATTTAGGGCACAATAACCCCTATTTTTGTTTTCATGTCTTCACAGGGCACAATAACCCCTAGTTGCATATAGGGCACAATAACCTTATTTTATTTTTCATGTCTTCACAAGACACAATAACCCTTGGTTGCATGTGGGGAACAATAATCCCTATTTTATTTTTCATGTCTTCACAGGGCACAATACCCCCTGATTGCATATAGGGCACAATAACCCTTATTTTATTTTATTTTCATGTCTTGACGGGGCACCATAATCCCTATTTATTTTCATGTCTTCATAGGGCACAATAACCCCTGGTTGCACAATAACCTATAGTGTACACTGGGGTAGAAAATTTTATTTTGTTTTGTTTGTTTTGTTTTATGGCGTGCAGGTTTCTACGTGGTATACAAATTGAAAGTTCAAGAATAAAGACCTCATTTTGATTAGAGAAACAATGAATGTGGAAGAGCGTCAACGGCTCAAGTCAAATCATAAGTTTCAGATCTTAAATTCAAATATCAAGTTCAAAGTTCGGAATCGATGTACCTACCTAAAGAGGGTGAAGCAATAACCAAAGATTCAAAACAAAGATTCAGGACTAGTGGAGTAGATATGATCTTGTATCTTTCCTTTCTCTCCTATTGTATTTTTTCCTTTTAATGTAATAGCTAGAGCTACGAACCAGAACCTCGACAGAACCTCAGTCGACTACCTAACTTATTCTCCCGTCCCTTCCTATATATGAACTACACCTGATCATTAACTCAGGGTAGGTAGTTTGTCCAAAGTTAGGGTGCAGTCAAACCTATCCTCTTTTACTTATTTCCACATTTTTGGATAAATGTCTCAATAAAAGAATTAGCCACATTGTTCACGTCTTTGCATGAAAACTCTTCATGTTTCCAAGCAAAGAGGGGCATACTGTGAACACCTAATTTTTGACCAAAACATCAAGATTTTACACCAATTTTAATACTTAAATATTATTATTTCAGTAGGGTTATATTTAAGATAAATGAAAAAATAAATCTGAAAATTACAACAAATTATAAGCTCACTTTATGTTTAAAGTTTAATAAAGAAAGCTTGTGAATTTAATGTATTTGTTTTAGTCCTTTAACTTTTAACTAGTCTAAAAAGAAAAATTGTATATATTATGAAAAAGTAGAAAAAAAAAAGATAAAAAGAAGAGTCCTATTTACAATTGTAAATTACCTTACCTTTATCCTAATTACCCCCAACTTCCTTAACTTATTTCCTAAAAATCCTCCTCCCATTTAGTTTATTTTATTTTTTTGTTCTATTTATTCTTTTTTTTTCCTCTTGCATGATCTTTTCTCCTTTTTTTTTACACGTTTCTTTTTTTTTTTTTTTTTTTTTTTTCTTTCTTTCTTTTTTCTTCGTTCTTTCTTTCTTTTTGTTTGTTTTATTATTATTTTTTATTATTATTTATTATTTGTTTTGTTAATATTATATTATTATTTTTTATTTTTTATTTTATTCCCTTATCTCAACCCTAAAATTCTCAACTAGATTTCAAACTAAACTCCCCACTCTTTCACATTCCTTTAAGTTAGCACCAGACTCACACCTAAAATATTATAAAAACACGCTCGGTAAAGAGATTCAGGAGGGATACATATAGACACAGACGAGAGGAAAAAATAACTAGAGCAAAAGCAAAGAGAAGAAAAGTGAGTTTTTCTTTTGAGAATTAAGTCTAGAGTTAGAGGTTTTGTTCGTGGTTCCAAGTTTGTCGATCTTAAAGTTAGCCTTGCTAAACTTTGGAAATCTGTAGATTTTTACGTTATTCGTCATTGTTTAGTCAAAAACAATTTGAAGGTGCGTTCTTTCCTTAGCCTATTTATATTATTTTATTTTGAATTGTTTTCATGTAAACTATATGTTTAATCCTTTTTTGTAGAATCATGAAAAAAAAAAACATGTATCCCATGAATTTCTCAATTTTTTCTTGAACAATGTTCCATGTTTTTGTTTTTAGCTTCATGTTATTTTTTCCGTAATTTAAGAAGACATAAGTGTGTTTTGTTTGTGATAATTAGATATTAATTTCATATATTTAATCGCATGCTCATTATTTAAATTGATTATTAATCGATGTGATTAGAAGATAATAGTTTAATTTAATTGATTAGTGATTCAAAAAAGTTTTTGTGGAATATGTTTTAGTCTTTTTAATATATTAAAATAGTTTGTCTTTATAATAAGAATAAGATGATTATCGCTTTAATTCGAATTGTTAAGGTATATAATTAAGAGGTATGACTATTATTTAGGGCTATATGGTAAAAAATAAAATAAAATGAGGAAGATTAATTAGCAAAGTAGTAAAGGAAAAAAAAAATTTAAAAAAAAGAAGAAGAAAAGAACAACGTAAGTAGAAAAAAAATGAAACAAAAGAAGAAAAAAAAAACAACCAAAAAAAGAAAAGAAAAAAATAAGAAGAAGAGAAACAGAATGTCCAAAAAGAATTAAAATATAAAAATAAAGGATAAAGTAGAAAGAAATAGAAAACAAACGTAAAAAGAAAAAAAAATACGAAGAGACGGAATGAAAAAAAAAATTAAAATATAAATTAATAAAACCAAAACGTATAAAAGGAAAAAAAAAGTAAGGAAAAAGACGTGCAAAGAACAAAAAAGAAATTAAAAATAAAAAGGAAAAATCTTCCTAAAAATAGTCCTAATCTATTTAGAATTTCTTGCTAAAACTAATTCCAAATCACAGAAAATTTTATTTCTATTTTAAATCTAACTAAAAAACACAATCCTAAAATACTCAAACTCAAAAAATCTCAATCCTACACAAATTCTAATTCCTAGCAATTAGATACCTACATATTTTCTATCCACAATAAAAAAGAAATACTAATACATGAAGAAAAAAAAAGGAGAAGAAAAGAAATTACAGGACATTTCAAGATCCATCTCTTAACTTTACTTTATTATTATGTTTAAATAAATTTATGTGATATACATATTTTTAATTAATGAACATATATTAATAAAATAAGGTAGTCTTAAATAGGTTTAAAATAAATTAAAGAATGAGGGTAAATAACATTTTTATTAAGCTAATAATATAATATGCAAAAATTAATTTAAGTCATATATATAGTCAATAAAGCGACCGTGCTAGAACCGCGGGACTCGAGGGGTGCCTAACACCTTCCCCTTGGCCAACAGAATTCCTTACCCGAATTTCTAGTTCGCAGATCAATAAAAATAAAGAGTCAAATTTCCTTTTGATTAGGGATTTAAATAATAAGGTGACTTGGACACCAAAAACTCAATTCCAAGTGGCGACTCTGAATAATAAAATAATCCCTTTTCAAAATGTCACTTTAATTGGAAAAACTCTTTTTCTTTCAAAACATACATTCGTTTTGAGGAAAAATAGGGGTGTGACAATTATCATTATTTATTCACTAATGGTGTACTATGTGCAAATATCAAAAGTTTTGGCATAAATTTATTTATAATTAGGCTAAAACCTTTCTTTATATAGTGTGAACATATTGAGAGTTCAGTTATGTTTTTTTAGTTAAACATGTTGTGCTCGTAGCTTAGTGGGATGAACCCCCTAACTATCAACCATGGTCACTTTATTTGGTTCGTTAGGATTTATAATTTGAAATTTATGCGTTTTGAATTCTAATTTTCTAAAGAAGAAAATTATTACCAATCGTAATAATATTTTGTAGTTCACTAAATATAGTAAAAGTTTTGGTACAAAACGTGTACAAAGCGCATTGGAAATTTTTTTACCTCGATGTTATAGTTCATTTGAGATATCACCTACTCGAAACGAACTTTATTTACAGTAAATTACTTTTTCAAACTTGAGCTTTGAGCTCCTTTAATGACCGATGCCTCGGTGGGCCATGTACCGGTCTCCAAACTTGATCGGTCTATCGGGCCAGCAAGGATTCCGGCTCAGC
>NW_006239241.1:18481-30253 GCF_000226075.1 Solanum tuberosum
CCCCAGCCCCCTGTATCAGATTCAGGCCCTTTCAGTATTGGATCGAGCCGGTCAAGGGATGACTCGACCCTTTTGACAAATTTAAACTATAGGAATCTTCACACAAATAATTAGACAGATTTACTGCTTATATATAAATTATATAAATATTATATATCCATCAACTATTCTTAATTTAATAAGTAGGTGAACGATTATTTAGATTAATTCTTCTAAATTTATATATTTGTGAATTGTGAGTAAAACAAGCTATTTCGTAATGCTTAAAGTTGTTAGGCCACTAATTAAAAGGACAAGAGCAAATAAAAGAAGAAATTTTAGTGCATGCAATAATACAGAAGCAGAAAAAAAACAAAATAAAAGAAGAAATTATTTGTACATGCAATAATGCAAAAAAGATTTTTCATTTCTATGCGACCAAAACCAAAAACTAAAAAGTTAGTGCTTTCATTTAGACCTAGTTTTAGTATGTATACGCAACATGCTTTATAAAAAAGAAAATAATTTCTTGACCAAAATCATTATTGCTAGTTTACTGTTGTTACTTTACTAACAATTTTTAGTACTTTTTCAAACAGTTTTATACTAATATCTCAGTATAAATTTATATTCATTTATATGATATAGTTTGAATTTTAAAATTCAAACATTTTATATTGACCCTAGATTAATTTGAACATATGATCTTTAAAATTTTTGAAAAATCAGTTACTTATTTAGAAAGGTATTTTCCTAGTGAGATTATTTTGAGAAGAGTCAAACCTAAAAAGAGAATCAAGACCTAAAAATTTGCCCGACAATTCATAGATACGCATAAATAGATATATGGATACACAAGTCATTTTTAGGTTTTGAAAATGTTTGGCAAAGTTAAAACTTAAAAATAACTTAAAATAAGTTTTAAATAACTTTAAAAAGGTTAAAAACCAAAAGTAGGACTCTCCCTACCTTATTTTTTCTTTTACTTAAAAGTCACAGTGTGACTTTTTATTTTTGATTTTAATTTTTTTTCAACCTATCCAAATTAAACGGGCTCTAAGTCCACCAAGCAAGCGTCATGTTCGATCATGACTCTGACCCGGGCCACTCTAGCCCCTCATGGGCCTTGCCATAGGCAAGATGTTGACATTACCCAACAACAATGATAGTTGTTTGATGGTAGAGGTGGTTAAATATGGTAGACGACAATAATAGTGGTTGACAATTGTGGTGGTGGTGATGGTGGACGCAGTTGTGGTTGTGATGGTAGAGGTGGTTGGTAGTTGGTGGTGGTGGCCGGTCTATTGTGGATAGAGTGATGTTGAGTATTATCCACACAATAATGTCTCTTAATGATTTTAAGACTTTGTTATAGATTTTAATGATTAAGATCTATTCAGAATAATCCAGCCAAAGTAATAGAAATTAAGCCTAACACGATTCTAAATAGAAAAACTTCAATCATTTTTCTTTGTTTGAAAGGAGAAAAAAAAAACACATTAAGTGCTAAAATTTTAATAAGAACAAATACACTTAATGATCTAATATCTAAATCATTCAGAGACCTCCAATTAATGCAAACCAATGAAGCCTTAAAAGACTTCAAAAATATAATTATACACACTATCAATATATTATTTCTTTGTTTCAATATAAATGATATTTTTAGCTAAGACTACTTCAAAGAACAACTCATTCCTAGAAAAAAAATATTACCATCTTATCTTTAGTTAAATGTTTGAATAAAGAAGTAACTCTTTAATGATATAAAACTTCATGTATTAAAACAAAAATAATTTGAAATTTTCTTTTTTAGTTTTTAATTATGTAAATATCATTTAATTTAAAATAAAATAAAAGGACAAAAACACCATATAGTTTAAAATGGAAGAAACTAGTTGGTTTCCTCATTGGGAAAGCGCACCGGTGGAGTCGAATGGTTTTCTACTCTCCTTCATCTTCTTTTTTAAAATATAATTTTCATAAATTTCATAGTGTAAAAGCTAACTACATTATTTTTCTATATTTTTCTAAATTATAAAAATTCCTTAAAATTTATGGATTTCGAATATCTCATTGGACTTCTGGACACATCACTAGACTTCTGAATACATTAGCAAACATCTGAATATATAGGCGAGGGATGTATCCAAGAGGGGAGGGATGTATTAGAGAGAAGATAGGATCCGGATACATAGAAGGGGGTGTATCCGAGAGGGGAGAGATGTATCAGAGAGGGGATTTTTGAAATTTTATAAAATGGTAGGGAATTTTAGAAATTATAGTAAAATAAGATGTGTATTTGGGTAATTTTTTATTTTTTGAATACTTTATCTGTCGCAATTTATATGACTCACTTTTTCTTGTTAATTTAAAAAATGTGGCTTATTTTTATATTTAATAACAATTTAATTTTAAAATATCAATTTTATAGCTTTACATCTTTAACTCATTTTAAATAATAAATTTTAAAAATTATTTTTTCAACTCTATATTCAATCAATTTACGTCATATAAATTAGGATGAAAAGTGTACTATCATTTATATAATGGAGTAGTTGTACGTTCATAAATTATTTATGAGGTGAAAATATTATGAAAAGAAAAAGGAATCCATATATAGCAGCATTTATTCTCTCCTTATCCAAAAAGATTGAGTTTGAAAATGTATGACATAATACTGTTTGCTATACTAAATATCCAAACTCCAAAGGAATATAAACTTGAAATCTTTGCCTCTCACTAACCAATATAATTATTTTTTATGACTATTATTTTTTTACCATATGAGAGTTGAGACACGCTACCAAAAAAAAAAAGCCAAATTCGACCTCCATAAAAAGATTTTTTTTTTTTTTAAAATAAACGACCTTTAAATGTTAATTTTGAATTTTTGACAAATATATTTTAAAACTACTTTTATTAGAATCGACCTTTGGGCTTTGAATATATATATATATATATTAGCGTAAGAGAATTAGAAAATATGCAAATAAAACTTCACAAATCGATTTCCTTAAAAACAATTGTAAAAATCGACCTCCAAATATCAATTTTTACTACTACTACTACTACTATTATAATAATAATTATTATTATGATTATTATTTAGAAAATATGATTTTTAAATAAATTCAAATAACAACCACAACATACAGTGAAATTCTACAAAAAACAGAGCCCTATTCTGGTTACAGAGTGCGGGTAGCCGACAAGTAGGTTAGCAAACTGGTGAATCAATAAAAATTTATCTTTTAATAAAATCGACCTTTGAAGATTGACTTTTTTAATGTCAAAAATCAGAAAAATGAAAACCAAGCTCCAGATCGACCTCCAAAGATTAATATATTATTATTATTTGCAAAATACAATTTAAAAATGAAACTTAATAACAATCACAACAACATAATACACAATTCAAAAAATACAATTTTCAAATAATTGAATTTTGTAGAGCTTGTACCACGTTTATTTGCATAGTAAACAAATCAACATTGCCAAAAAAAATAAAAATCACAGAGAATATTCTAGAAGTGAGCTTAAAGCTCGATTTGAATGATGCATATGCATCCATACATATTTATTCTAGGCTTTTTGCTGATAATATCCCACTAGGAACAGTATCTAGATTTCAAAGAAATATTACTTATATATATATTAAAAATAATAAATAGGTAAAATGAAAAAAATTATTTTATTATTAATTACTAGGACCTTATATTATATTGGTCTCAAAATGTACATGAGAATAAGTATTATTCTTAAAAGATAAAGTTTGGTAAGTAACCAACTACTTTTATCTTTACGTGCTTTGCATGTGTATTTTAAATCATTTTTCATGTTTGTGATTCCGAATTATTTGTATCATCATTATGACACCATCCTAATAGCTTTGAAATTGAAAGAGAATATTTACTAGTGAATACATATCTTTATTAATCCTTCACAAATTAAAACATTAAAAAAAGAAAATCTAAGCTGGCCTTTCAGATTTATGATTTTTTTAAAAAAAAGTTGATTCGAATAAAAAAATCCGTATTGAGGAGAGGGGTTTATGTGTGAGAGAGGGAGTCTAAAATCAAATAGCTAGATTTCATATTTTTTAATATTTTTTTGCTTAGATCATTAAGTGTAAATACTACTAAGAATTATAATGGATAAATCACTTAGGTATACTGTATTATAAGAAACTATTCACCATTTATGGTAATAGAGTTTTTTGAAATTAAATATAACATTTTTTGGAGTTACAAATAGTACAACACTTCAAAGAACTCATATTCATCTCTATTTGTTTGTCTTTCACATTTTCTGTCGTTTTTTTCCTCACAAGTCACACTCACAATTTGCTTCTCTTTTTCACAATTTTCATTCAAAAAACTATCCTTAAATATTATATCTTCAAATTATTTTTTGCTCACATTTCACGATTTTCATCCAAAAACGACGAGGAAAAAAACAAAGACCCAAATTTTTTACAAAATTATTTGCTTAAGCAAGGATTTCAAATCTTTAAAATTACAGCAACAAAAGTTCTTAAAAAGCTTCAAACTTTGAATTAATTATTGAAGTCTTACGAATTTGTGATTAGTTTGGATTGATTGTTCTTCTAAATAATTGAAATATCGTTTGGAGTTTATATCTCAATTTTAAGGGGATTTGGTTAGGTTTAGAATTAATTTTAAGAAAAATATTAGATTAAAGCTCAAAAAAGATGAAATTTTTAGAAATGTATCATGATTGGATTAAAATTATGTTAGATTTGTTTTATAATTGAATTAAAATCATGAACAATACATTTATAATACATTTTGCAGACATATCTCCTTCTTAATAATACCAACCGGAATAATTTAGGTGACACACTTATAAGTTATCATACATATTGCAAGCATCATTCATTTTTTTAGTGATACAAATCAAAGTAATTTATAAGATACAAATAATACATGTTTTATTCATACATTTAAAATACATATTACAGACTTCACTCCCTATTAATGATACTAACTAAAATAATTTAGAATACACTTATAATATATTTATAATACAAATACAATATATTTTTAATATGTATTGCAAACATTACTTTTTTTTCTCTATATAAGTTGTAGAGAATTATATATGGTGAAAAATAAAAAATGAAGAAGAGAAGAACAATGGGTAGAGTGTGAAGAAGAAGAAGCGTGAGATGTGGAGGTGGGAGGAGGATGTTTTTTTTTTTTTTTTGTTTACTTTATTTTTTAACATAGACGTGCTTGTTTCTTCTTTTTATTTTATTCTTTTGCAATGTAAATTTTAGGGAGAAATAAGTACACTTTTAAGTAATGCATGTATTAAATAAATCGCAATAATTGTGAATATATTCGAAAGACTTTTAAGTTCATTTTTGTAAATATGAATTTTTATCTCAATAACATTTTAAAAAAAGTCTTTCGAATATATTCACGATTAAAATTAAACCGTTTAATTTTCGAACTTTCAATAGTATCTTGAAATGGAGGGAGTAATCTTTTACGTTACATAACAATACACAAATAAAATAATAAAATTAGACTTTCATTTCATATAGATTACTTAAATCTTTTTACATTAGTGATGATTGTAAAATAATAAATATAATAAAGTACAAACTCAAAGTTGGAAAAGATCAAAAAGAGGAAAAGCTAAAGGTGATGTTATACATTTCTTATAAGCTTTTCTTTCTTGAGGGTAGGGTGGGGTTGGGGTTGGGTGGGCTGGGGTGACATGCTACTCTTATTTAAACCCCCAAATTTTAGTGCTTCTCTCATTCTTTGCTTGTTTACACAAGAAACCAAGAATTAGTCTATTTTTTTCATTTATTTTCTTTTTCTTCTATCCCCTTAGAAGCACAAAAAATTAAACTTTCGAAAGAGAAAAGAAAAAAAAAATGAAAGAAAGTGAGAAAATTAATAGTGATATAAATAAGCTAAGCAAGAGCTATTTTGATGTTCTTGGAATTTGTTGTACATCAGAAGTTGTTTTGGTTGAGAAAATTCTCAAGAATCTTGATGGTGTTAAAGAAGTTTCAGTAATTGTCACAACAAAGACTGTCATTGTTACTCATGATTCTCTTCTCATTTCTCAACAACAAATTGGTAAGATACATATAATTATTAATATTCAGTCTGTTTTAATTTATGTGACTTATTTTCTTGATGTGTAAAGTATCTCACATGAACGTAGAATCTGGAAAAGAGTCACATCAAAGTGATAATTCTTGTCAAGATGTCACAATTCATATTATAGTTTCTTTACTTTCTTAGCACTTAGACGAATCAACCAAAAAGAAAGACCACCAAAAGTATAGGCATAATAATTCGATCTTTGTATTTAAGTGCTCTATATTTTTTTTCTATCTTCTTCTTCATCTTGTGTTTGATACACTCTTTGTTGTAATTTATGTAGCTTATTTTCCTTTTAATTTTTCTTAAAAGAAAAGAATGATATTTATATATTTAATATTCATTTTTTTTATTTAAATAGTTTGACTGACTTGTTGATTTAAATATTATTTTTGATAAATTATATATATTTTTAATTTAAATTTTATATTTAGTCAAATTAAAAGAACATGAAATGGAGGGATTAATATTTGCTTTTTTTTCCCTCCCCTAAATTTAATTAGGTGGCACTATTCGCTTTCAATTTATTAAAAAAATTAATAATAAGAACGAAATAATTTAACTTTATACTTGACGTCTTGTCTTGAATGATATGATTGTGTAAACACACAAATGTCATGACATATTTAGTATTATTACTTTTAAATGCCTTTTATCCTGGCCAATCAGATCATATAATGAAAGGAAAAAAAGTTTGATATATGCCTTTTAATTTTGTTCTTTAGAGCTAATATACTTTCGTTATAAAATTGTATCTTTTTTGTTACATAAATGGCTTATATATAGCTGCAAAAAATAGTTTTAAATTAAGGATAAGGGTCTGAAAAATACCCCAACTTTGGTCGGATTTACTGTTGCGATGCTAAACTTTCATAAGGACCTATTACCTCCCTAGACTATTTAATACCGTATTTTTCACCCCCTGAACTATTTAATAGTGTATTTTAAAGGTATATATGTGCCCACGTGGACACATTACTATTTATAATTTTGCATTATTTTTTATGTCCACGTGGGCAAATATATATGTTTAAAATACGGTATTAAATAGTCTAGGGAGGTAATATGTCCTCATGAAAGTTTAGTATCGCAACAGCAAATCCGACCAAAGTTGGGATATTTTTTAGACCCTTATCCCTTTAAATTATAATATAGCCACAAAAATGTTAGTTTAAATATTTTTCTTACTTTTTTCTTTTAATTCATTTACAGTTTTTTTTTTTTTCATATTTCTACACAAAAAAATGAAGGAAAAAAAAATAAGAAGAAAAAACTCAAATAATGATAATTAAAGAAGTCATTCATGTGCCAAAAAGATCATATATACTCATAAATTATTTTTTCAAAAATCAAAAATTGAAAATTAAAATTTAAAATTCTTTTTTTACTTTCATTAGATGAAAATGATATATGTGTGACATTATTGTAACGATGAGGTATATGTGAACTACTTTTATAATAACAAAACTATATATAAGTTATTTTTTAAACAAGAATACATCAGTTGTAAATAACAAAATTAAAATTAAGGGGTAATAGAATAAAAGGAGTACCACTCTTCATCTTCTCTTGAGTGACATAATTTGTTTTTAATTAATTTAATAAATAATTAAGAAGCGATTGTTTCATTTATTCATGTGATGTTTGTGATTTTTAATTAATTTTTGGTAATAGAAATCACCAAAATAGGAAGCAGAAACGGTTTTCATTTATTCATGTGATGTTTGCTGATACTATTCTTAGTATTATTAGATTGAGTAACTAAGACGGAAGAAAAAGTATGAACTATTTTTATTTTAATTAATTGCATAATTGTCTTTTAAATGAATTGATTTTTAATTTTTGTTTTTAGAAATCAAAGTTATGTCTAGTAGTACATAAGTTCTTTAAAAGTGCCGAACATAATTTATAAAATATTATAATGTAAAAATATAAAGTTATACTTTTGAAAAAATTATTTGTATTGAGGGACAAAAGTTAACTTTCGAAAAATCTAAACATGTATGAATTCTCTTTTGGGTAAAAAAAAGAAAAAAGAAGAAGAAGTTGGGTTGAACAAATTCATATTACTTGTTAGGTTATTATTTCCTAACACTCTTGATTTTTTTTATATTTAATAATAATTTGATCATAAATCTCTCTATTTTATCTTTATTAAAATGATTTGTCCACGAAAATTTCATAGTCTTAAAAAAAATTAATATTTTTCAAATTACGTGATCAGTCAAACTCCTTCACATCAATTAATACCGAAGGAGATATATAAAAATAGTGAGTGATGATTTGTCCTGACCACCAAAGTGTGAAATCAATCCAAAAGATTTACAGAGTATCTTCTTATTTTAATTTTTTAAATAAAAGGGTATCACATATCAAGTAAGGATCAGAGAATATTTGTGTGATAATTATTCTAATAAATCTAAAAACATTACACGTTTATGTGTTGTAATTAGTTCTTAATAAAAATAATTAATAAAACTAATTAGTTGGCTTTCCAATGTTTCCATCTTGTCACACCATATATGTTCCCTACTTACGTGTTTCCACTTCAAAACCTCTCCTCCATTAGCCCTCTTGACTTATTATCGATATCAATAACGAATTCTGGATTTTTATTAAGGAAGTTCGAAAAAATAAAAAAATAAAAAATATTTGAGATTTAAATTAGCAATCTTAAATGGTAAATTTTGAATCTCCTAAACTACGAATCCAACCTTTATTCTTGTATTCTGGTAAATCAAAGTATATATACATGCATATATAATTTTTTGTCAAGAAAGTTCGAATGAATACCTTTGATCCCTCCTAAATCCGCCCCTATTAGGTTTCTAGTTGTTAATAACTTGGTGATGGGGCTTTATTGAATTCTCAAAGAAAATATTTTGACTCATTTGTGGCTTTGCACCTTCTTTGTGTTGAAGAGTAGTTGTAGGAACTTACCCCCTTTTTAGCTAAATTGCACCTTAATGTAAGCATTTTTTAATTGATAAGAGCAAATGAAGAACAAAATGATACATTTTTATATTTAGTAATAATTTAATTTTAAAATTCTCATTTTACCCCTAACGAAATGATTTATAACCACCAAACATCTTACTCTATACAAAGTCAAACTGCATCACATAAATTGGAATAGATGAAGAACCAAAAATAGTTATTGTAATTTGTTATTAACTTCCATTACATGAGTTGATATATCTTTAATTTTACTAATCATTGTAATTTTTTTAATTTTATTTTGTAGTTAAAGCATTGAATCAAGCAAGACTAGAAGCAAGTATAAGAGTGAAAGGATTGCAAAACTACCAAAAGAAATGGCCAAGTCCATTTGCAATTGGTAGTGGAATTTTGCTTGCTCTTTCATTTCTGAAGTATTTTTTCTTACCTCTCCAATGGTTAGCACTTGTTGCTGTTGTTGTTGGAATTCCCCCTATTATTTTTAGGGGTATTGCTGCCATACGCAACTTCACACTTGACATCAACATTCTTGTATTAATTGCAGGTACTTTCCCTTATGTTATTCTTTAATTATTGTCGTGAATATAGGACAGTAAAGTTGTCTTTATGTGACCTATAACTTGTCATGAGTTTGAGTCGTGAAATGATTGATCGTGAATGATTGCATCAGAGTATGACAACTCTTTTTTTTAATCTTGTGTGAATACATAATGTTTTGTGCATCTGATCAGAGTATGATGACTCTTTTTTGAATCAGGTGTGTATACAAAATGTTTTGTGCATATGGTTGTTTAGAATTGATACATGGTCCTACTATTAAGCTTTTGATGGAAATTTGTCTCTTGCTTTTGATTTATTAGCTTGGATATACACTCTTTTATTGTGGTGCTTGAATCTTGATTCTTGATTATGCTTTGTGATTCATTATATCATTAATAAGCATGAACCATATAGGGGAATTAGATATTGTATATTTAATAATGCACCTTTAACTAACACACAAGATTGGAGTGAGAGGGATGATTCTTGGGGTTTTAGATGCTAATGTTATTGGACCACCTAGTATCTTTTAAAAAAAATGAAATCATGGGATGATTGATAGTGTATTTTATGTGTATTTTCAAGTGACCTAGTACTACTAAAAAGTAATCTTCTTTAATCCTATCACTACTAGAAAGACTCATTTTCTCAACTATGTTCCCATCTAAATCTCCTAATAAGAAATATGGGATTAATTATAATTTGCTTATTTTAGAACACTGTCATTTATGCATTGATTTTGTGAAAATAACAAGTATTAATGAACATCTATTTTTAATAAGAACGACATGTATTAATTATGTATAAAATATGTATATTGTGTACAAAAACAAATATGTATAAACTATTATTTTGATGTGGGAGTTAGAAAATCCCTAAAATGAATGCAAAAGGCAAGATGTGATGTGATTTGGAAAAAAGAATAAGAAGAATTTGAATCCCACACAAGTTTTGTCTATTAAGGAAAATTACAAAATTGCTTGTGTAATTATCACAATATATATACCACAAATGGAATTCTTAGGTGTAAAGCACCAAATAAAAAAAGGAGCCAACATTAGTAATGTGTAAATGTGTAACGCTTCTTCTTTTTCCCTCAAATAATTGCAAAGAAAATGACTTTAATTTGCACCAACACTTTCTTGCCCTTTTACAGATTATAGAAAAAAAGTTGATTTGACGAGTACTTTCTCCATTCCTTTTCAGTTATCATGAGTTTTTTTTACTAATTAAATAATAAGAATTTTAATTTTACGGTATATTTTTTCATCATATTAATATGCAAAAAATTGTAATTTATAATACTTCTCGTATAGTTTTTGAATATCTAAATTTTTAGTTTAAAATATCGCATTAATGTAGTCTAATTTAACTTTTAAAAATAGTGAAATTGACTTTCGAAAAGCACAACTAAAAGAGGACGGAGGGAGTATCAAATTTCTTTGACATACTCTTTTCTTTTCATTTTATATGTCTTAATTTGACTAAATATAAAATTTTAAAATAAAAATAAATTAAGTGTGCATATATAAGATATTAATTTTTTTAAAAATTTTATAATCTTAAATTGGCACGTGGGGAACATTTTTATATATATGTTCACTCACTTAATTGTAATCGTTGTGGATATATGTCCATAGTAAGTAAACGAAGTGTATAACAAGAGTAAAATATTTTATATATAAACAGTGTATATAATGTATAGATACTAATTATATGCAAATTATATTAGCTTTAATTTGTAACTAATAAAAATCGTTTTTTTTTTTTGTGGGCTTTATTGGGATAATTTCAAATGCCAGTCTCCAGAGAGTTGAATTTCCCAAAAAAGAATTAAAAAAATTTGAAGCTAGAAAATAAGCACTGAAGATTTCTTTAAAGTTCATTTTCTATTTAGCATAAAGTATAATGTCCTCCATTTTTCTAAAGAGGTAAAAATAATAGAAAAATAAAAGCAATTTTGTTCATAACTACAATAATGCAGTTAGTGTTGTTTGAGAGTCGGTTAGAGTTATATACTGATATTAATAATATAAGGGGTGGTTTGGTAGTAAGTTAGAGTTATGTAGTTATTAGTAAGGTAGAGATTATTTATGAGTGAATATATATATATATATATATATATATATATATATATTATAGCTATTAT
>NW_006239241.1:30299-40438 GCF_000226075.1 Solanum tuberosum
ATTATAGCTATTATGCAAGAATTAGATATGCATGAATTAATTATTCATGTATTAGTTATTCCATTTTCTGTCCTGCATAAAATAATAGATAGATTCTCTCATAACTTATACATGAGAATACTACTTATGCAAGTTTCTAAATTGTCAACCAAACATCGTACTAATTTTATACATGAATAACTTATTTCCTATCTACCTACTACGTTGTATAAGTTATATGTAAATTAACACATGAATAACTTATTTCTTATCTAGCTCCCAAACGACCCTTAAGGATTAATTATGAATAAATTTATGTATTATTTTAGATGCAAAAATTAGTTATTCATTTATTAGTTATACATGTATTAATTATCCAACCTTCTATGATCATGCATAAAACAATACATAATTTTCATCATGACTTACACATTTATTAGTTATGCACAATTTCTATATTGTAAATCAAACATCATATTACCTATAAAAAAATTTACCTGCGTAACTCACGTTCAGACCAACTACCCAACAACCCCCCCTTACTTACTAGATGGAAAATTTGACATGGTGAAAAGCACAAAGGTGACTTTTCCTTAGGCACTTCAAAAACTTTATCTTTAAAAAAAGTAGAAAGATAAGATTCTTTGTAGAAGAAAACGTCACTAAAACTCTTATTAACTTCTATCTTTATGAATTGTGATGTATCTTTTTGACAAATGGCTAAGAATCTTGTTGCTTTTACCATCTTTAAATTGAGGGGTGATTGTAGAAAAAAAAATCGATAATTCTTTTAATTTTTTTTTTTAATTATAAAATTCGACAATATTTAGTTTGATTTGGTGCTTTAAAAAGAGGAGGCGTGAAGCGAGGTGTTTTATGCAACATAGGGTGAGGCATAAGCCTCAAAACACAGGACGTAAGTATCATGAATTTACGAAACGTATATCTCATTTTTTTTAATTTTATAATTTTATTACTAAAAAAAATAAACAAAAAGTGAAATTTTGAATAATTCTGCAAATAAATTCAAATAAATCACCAATAATATAGAAAAAAATATTATAATTATTATTTAAGAAAGATAATAATAAATGTTTTTATAATAACCGAGATAATATTTAAAGTAAAATCATCAGCCCTTTCATATCTCCGCATCTCCTAGTCACAAGGTATAAATATAATCAGAATAGTGATTGGAAAAATAAAATAAAAAAATAAAAAATGAAGGTACAAAATACAAACATTAATTTTATGACTTGTTTTGTGATGTGCAGTTGCTGGATCAATAGTTTTACATGATTATTGGGAAGCTGCTACTATTGTGTTCTTATTCACTATTGCTGAATGGCTAGAGTCAAGGGCAAGTCACAAGGTTGGTGAATTTTTGTCCTCACACAAGAAAATTGAAGTGTATATATGTATCATGTATATATGTATACGCCACATTGAGCCCAAAATTGCACGCACCATGTTATATTTGCTTTTCTCTATGTTTCCGATTCTTTTTCTTTTTTAAGCTTGTCAGCTTAAAAGTCTGCTAGTCATTCTTCTTGACTTGCACTCGTTTACTCGCCCTATGTCATGAGTGTGTCACATACACCCCCTTAGGAAATGAGTGTCCTTGCTGAGGTTTGCCTGACTATCATATTGTATGAGTCTGTTTCTGATACCATATTTGCCACAACCAAAGCACATAGTACATTTGACCCAAACAGATTTATCTCTTAGGCAACGCCTCGTCAAGCTCAAAAGTGCACGTACCATGTGAAAATGTCTTTCATACTATAAATAACACGTTTTCCCTCTCCCTTTGCATGGTGCATTTTGACTAAAGGTACCCTTCTTCGAAAGATTGCCAATGAATGTTTTGTGTTTGCTACGCTAAGTTTGTATGGTTATTTCATTATGATGACAAAATAAAACCTTCATGGTTATGTAGGCTACTGCTGTTATGTCATCACTGGTGAATATAGTCCCTCCTACAGCAGTTTTAGCTGAAAACGGAGAAGTAGTAAATGTTGATCAAGTCAAGTTGAATAGCATTCTTGCTGTGAAAGCTGGTGAAACTATACCGATTGATGGAATTGTAGTCGAAGGGGAATGTGATGTGGACGAGAAAACTTTGACAGGGGAGTCATTTCCAGTTTCTAAGCAAAAAGACTCGACGGTCTGGGCTGGGACTACAAATCTAAATGGTAAGATAGTATTCATTCATACTTCAATTTTTGAAGTTTTAGAACTTCAAGTATTGTTTTTTAATTGAAATTTGCTCCTTTCTTCAGGTTATATCAGTGTTAAGACTACAGCTCTGGCTGAAGATTGTGCGGTGGCTAGGATGGCGAAACTTGTAGAAGATGCTCAGAACAAAAAGTCAAAAACTGAAAGATACATTGACAAATGTGCTAAATATTACACACCAGGTTAGTTAATCTGTCATAATTATATGTGAACTCGTGTTCTGTCTTATTAATCACTTCATTGTCCTCGGAAGCTTGCCATTAGTCTAACAGTCATTCTCTTTTACCCGTCCTCATTAGCCTGCCTTCTGTCATGGGACTCACACTACCGCATTGCTCTTTCCCTTAAACTACTTATTTCCAATACTTTAGTCTGATTTCAGCTGGTGATATTTTGCAGCAATTGTGGTTATAGCTGCTGGTTTGGCAGTAGTTCCTACCGCATTAAGGGTTCACAACCGAAAAGAATGGTATCGCTTGGCTTTAGTTGCTTTGGTGAGTGCATGTCCATGTGCACTTGTGCTATCTACACCAGTTGCTATGTGTTGTGCACTTTCAAAGGCAGCAACATCAGGTCTTCTGTTCAAAGGAGCAGAGTACCTTGAGACTCTTGCTAAAATCAAAATCATGGCTTTTGATAAAACTGGGACAATAACTCGAGGAGAGTTTGCAGTGACCGAGTTCAGGTCTCTCATTGATGGCCTTAGCCTCAATACACTTCTTTACTGGTAAGGTTACTACTCATACATGTCATTTTAAAACTCGAGGAGAGTTAGCATTTCTACCGCTCTCAGTGGACTAATAACGTTTTCTTAACATTGTAGATAGTGATAATCTTATATAACAAGATTGATTTGTGGCATATATTCATAAAACATGAAACTAGGCATGCCACATTCTCATACTGAAGTATCTGAAATGGCTCTCCGTGGTTCACGATAGAGTCAAAGTAGCATGTTTGGATCTTTATATTCTATAGTGAATGTTTTCAGGGTTTCAAGCATTGAGAGCAAGTCAGGTCATCCGATGGCAGCTGCTCTTGTCGACTATGCACAATCAAACTCTGTCGAGCCAAAGCCTGATAGAGTGGAGCAGTTTCAAAATTTTACTGGTGAGGGAATATATGGAAGAATTGATGGAATGGAAATCTATGTAGGGAATAGAAAGATTTCTTCAAGAGCCGGATGTACTACAGGTAAAAGGCTGATCTTGATCTTCCTTCTTGTGCTTATAATTATCGTAATGATAGAACACACGGAGAATAATAGAGACATGAAAAACTCTCAGAAGTATGTGATTTCTCTAGTTAATTTTGCGGATATCCGTGACCTGTTTTAGCCTTGAAATTTCAGTGCCAGAACTAGAGGGTGACAGTATAGAAGGAAAGTCTGTTGGATACATATTTTTGGGATCCTCTCCAGCTGGAATTTTCACTCTTTCTGATGTTTGTCGAACTGGCGTAAAGGATGCAATGAGAGAACTGAAGCAGATGGGAATCAAAACTGTGATGCTCACTGGTGATTGTTATGCAGCTGCCAACCATGTGCAGGATCAGGTATATTTTATCGAAAATCTAAAAGTGCTTCTAGTTTATACAAATGAGCTAAGTCGAAACGTATTTGCAGTTAGGTGGAGCTTTGGATGAATTTCAAGCAGAACTCTTACCAGAGGACAAGGCAACAATCATTAAGGGATTTCAGAAGGAAGCTCCAACAGCAATGATAGGCGACGGACTTAATGATGCTCCTGCATTAGCAACAGCTGATATTGGTATCTCAATGGGTATCTCTGGGTCAGCACTTGCGAAGGAAACAGGACATGTTATACTAATGACAAATGACATTGGAAGGATACCGAAAGCTGCACGTCTTGCTAGAAGAGTTAGAAGGAAAATAATTGAGAATATGATAATAGCAATTGGTACAAAGGGTGCCATAGTTGCATTGGCAATAGCAGGTCATCCGTTGGTTTGGGCTGCTGTCCTCGCAGATGCTGGGACATGCTTGCTAGTGATTTTGAACAGCATGCTACTGCTGCGAGGAGCTACACGTAGACATGAGAAAAAATGTTGTAAATCTTCTACTTCTTCGCATGCTCACCAGCACGAAAGTAAAGCTTCTTGTTGCAAGTCGGAAAAGGCTCCTCAACTATGTTGCTCTGATATTGAGTCACAAAAAGAATGTAGAAAGCAATCATGCTCGTCCGAGGTGTGTGTTCAAAAACGTCAACCTTTCCCCTCAGGATCAACGTCGAGTGGCAATAATCAGTGCTCAAACTCCATTGAAAATAATGGTCATCATTCTCATTCTCATTCGCATCCTCAGTGCTGCTCATCCAAGATGTCTGTTACAGCATGCCAATCTGCAGTTTCAGAATCGAAGTCGTGTGGAAGTAACAATTGCTCAGACTCCATTCACAAGAGTAGTTGTCATTCTTTGACAAACTCCTCAATAAGTTCTTCAGATATGTCTGCTCCACGATGTCATTCTGCCACGTCAAACTCCAAATTATGTGGAAGTACCAAGAGCTCCAACTTAAGTGACAAAAATAGTTGTCGATCTCACGAAATTCCTCAAACGTGCTCTACCAAGAAGGCTGCTCATGGATGCCACTCTGAAGTTTCTGGTCCTAAATCATGTGGAAATAGCAAGTGTTCCGACTCAAGAGACAATAATATCCATCATTCACATTCTGATCATCAAACATGCGCGTCCAAGGTGTGTGCTCCACAAAGTCCATCTGCAACTTCAAGCTCAACGACATGTGGAAAAACAAAGTGCTCGAACACCACTAGCAAGAATTCTTGTCATTCACATGCTAACTCTGAACCATGCTCTTCAAAAAAGTCTGGTCCAGCATGCCAAAATGCTAATTCAGGTACGACTGCAGTCTACTTCTTCTTATTCCTTAAACCAAACGATAAGATCGAAAGTATTATTTGGCCTTCTGTCTTCCAATACAAGGGATGGTTAAACCTGAAATCAGGTAGTCTCTATATTAGATAAATATGTCACTCTAACACATAGGCTTTCACATACTGCATTCATGAGAACAAACAAACTAAAGTTTTTTTTTTTGAAGCATAAGGTGCAATAATGAGAATTATTTGTTGATTAGCTTTGATATTATCAGGATCAAGGTCATGCGGAAATCACAAATGCCAAGACTCTGCAACCGAACAAGGTATTCATTCACTTACTGATCAACTCTCTGAGGAAAAGATTTCGGAGCAGAAAAGCTTGGTTTTAGAATCAAATCATGATCTTAGTCATGGCTGCTGTGAAGAGGAACATGACCATCATCCAAATTTAGACAAAGCATATGACAGTTGTGCATTACAAGAATGTTGTTATTCGGTTCAAGGAGATATAAATGACATATCAGAAACTGGAATCCAGGAAACTTCTCAATGTGATAGCACTAATCAAACATGCCAAACTGTAATTTCAGGTAGGCACAACCTTTACTCCTACAATAAAATGTTTGATTAAGCAGTGCCATATCGATCATGTCTATAAAAAAAACTACTAGTTAATCAAGATTTGAGAATTTCAGGCTCAATGATCTGTGGAGATAATAAGAGCCTGGACTCTGTAGACATCCATGGGTGTCATTCACATGCTCATCCACCCCACAAGGAGGAACCACATCATTCTGTTGGACATGGCTGTTCGGACAAGGAACACGATCATTCACATCCAGAGAAATCATATGACAGTTATGCAACACAAGATTGTTGTTTTTCAGTTCAGGACCATAGCATTGACATATCCGAAAATGGAACTGCTCATTGTGACAGCATTAAACAAAGCATGGTCATTCCAAGTAGCTGCAAACATACACCACAAGATCAGGTAAGTCACTGTGGATTTCACTCTACAACTACCCCTACTGATGAAGAACTAGCCAAGCTGGTTAGAAGATGTTGCAATTATAGACCATGCCACGAAGTCCGCTCTGGCTACAGAAAGCATGCTGCAGAATGTGGTCCAACCACCCGATCAACCATCAATATCTTACGGGACAACCATCATCATCATCTAGACTGCAGTGGTCGTAAGGTTTGTTCGCCAATTGAGAAGAGACACATTGGTGGATGCTGTGAAACCTTCAGAAAAGAATGTTGCCCCAAGAACAATCATTTTGCATCAAGTTTTGGAGGAGGTTTATCAGAAATTGTTTTAGAGTAAGATGCAATCTTAAAGTGTAAATATGTTGCAACTTTTCTACCTATTTTATCTTCAAGAAGCTGAGATGCTATTTTGTATTAACATAGCTATTACAATGGCTTGTATATTAATCCTAAAAATGGTTTGTGTATTTGCTGAATTCTAACAATGTTGGAAGCTTCAATGTCATTTACATGAAAAAATCAGCTCATGTTCAAGGCCAACTATGCTTATTAATTTATGCACAACTAAATTTTTCAATCCTATTATATATCCCGGCCCAAAATTCAAGGTCATGATGATACCTATCCTAACACGGTCCTCCTCCAACACAAAAACACTTGAAAAAACTCTA
Source organism: Solanum tuberosum (assembly GCF_000226075.1). Lineage (NCBI taxonomy): Eukaryota > Viridiplantae > Streptophyta > Magnoliopsida > Solanales > Solanaceae > Solanum > Solanum tuberosum. The sequence goes on from NW_006239241.1 coordinate 37,040, forward strand.
AAGAATTAAGTAAAGCAATAGATTAAATAAACTTAAAGCTCGATCATTCATAAGTAAAGATATGAAATGCAGAAGTTAAATAAATCCCAAAACCTAGCTAGTGTCACCGGTACAAACGTTGCTAAAGATAGTAAAATTGTCCACTACTACAAGAGTAGTATTGAGTACAAAACACGTGTATCCCATAGCCATCACGCCATATCGTAAAAAGAATGCTAAGACCAAGGGGAATTCAAGACTTAAAGTTGTTCTTGACATCTAAAATCATATATTAAGAAATTATTATAAATGCCCAAAGGGATTCAAACCCACCCTCATTAAGGAGGAAAAAAAAAGCTTAAGTGGGTTCCATTTCTACCATTGGACTAAGAGGTTAATTTGCTACTGAGTTCCCAAATTTTGTAGGTTTTTCAATATAAATACTGAGTTTGCATAAAAATTTATTGGGTTCTCGAGAAATCCGTATTTTCCCATCCAACACCATTTCCTTTCCTGTTGTGCTATAATTGGTATTTATCATCCGCCTCAAGGCTTTAGTAACTCATTGTTGAAAATCATTTCAAAAAGGACTCAAAATCAGTTCACAATCACCATTTTACTAAGTTCTTGGGTTCTCTCCAAATTTCTCATTTCAAAAGCTTGATTTGAACACTTAAATTCATGAATAACAATGGGTAATAGAAGAATTAGAATTAAGAATCATTACCCAATTGTTTAATTATTTAAACATAATTTTATTTGTGGATTTGATCAACAAGTAGTAACACTAACACCATGTAATATTGTCTTGTCGATATTTATGATAATATTTTTAAATTATAATTTAATTTAAAAATTATACTTTTAAAAAAGTAGACTGACTTGGCACAATTCGTAGCCCACGTACTTGTGAATTGAGCTGACCATTTTTTGGCCTACAAAAAAAAGGGCTAGCCCGACCTGAGCCGTCAAATTTCAAAGTCTGTATGAATTAGCCCAGATAGGATAGATCAGCCCATATTGACAGCTCTATTCACCACACTCCAAAAACTCACAATTGTTTGTATTAATAAGATCAGCAAAAACCTTTGTAATACTGGTGTGCTAGAGAACTCAACTCACTAATCATTGATGTTTGATGGTATAAAAGGAATAAAAATAAAATCATACTAGTTATAAACCTTATTGGGAAAAGTCAGAGATTAAAAAAAAAAAGACCAATACCAATTTACTTTACTAGATTTAGTTGATCTCATATGACATTTATAGATAATTTTTAAATTTTCAATGAGAAAAATATTTACAAATATCTTTGTACAAAAAAAAGTAGAAGTTCGTATCTATTTATTAAAGAATTAATAGTAATTAAATTTCAACTAACCAATTTAAATAAGAGGATCTGTAATAAAAAAAAGAGTCAAATTTAAGTTGAATGAATGTCAAAATTTAAACTCCACTTTATATTCATGAAAAATCTTGTTAGGTAGAAATGTCTTTTATAGAAAAAAAAGTTATAATGCATTTAAGAATGTGAGATTCTATAATTATTTTTTGGCAAAAACTGTATAAGATATATTAATAAGTCAAGATAAATTATTTTTAACCAAAAAATTGTGTGTGAACTGTTTAAGTAATTAAGCATATAAATAAGTATACAACTAATTGTGTTCTAATTACACTCTAGAAGTATACAAAACAATCGAAGGATGCTACAAAATTTGAGGTATAGTTTTTTTTTTTCTTCTTTCGTTGATTTGTTTGAAAAATAGATTTCTATGTTCTTTGAACTCTATCTTCTTTTTCTCATTTTAATAATTTTATATGAATTATTCGGCCTGGTGTATTGTGTGTAGCTGTGTAAAACTTAAAAAAATGAAATTCTTCTCATTACCGAACATTTTAGAAATGGTGCAAACTAATAAAATCATGTAAACCGAATAAATTAAAATGCATAGTTGATAAATTGTGCATTAAATTTAATTTTAGATCTAATGTTGTTATACATGTGAAATTCATTAGATCTAGCAAGAGATTTATAGGTAGATATATCTATGTATAATGTTTTATTAGGATACACAAACATAAAATTCTGTCATACTTTTATTGAATAATTTAATTTTCAATCTAACTTTTTCATCTACATTAGAGATGTATCAATTCTATGTGGCTTTCCCCTATGTAGAAGCATTTTTTTTTTTGATGAACTATAGGAAGGTTTTGAAAGACTTTTAATCCATAATAACTTTGAAATATCACTACTAAAAAAACAGTGAATACCGACCTCTGGAGGTCGGTATTCCCTGAAATACCGACCTAAAACCGACATCCCAGCTTAGGTCGGAAAAAGCTTGGTCGCTATTCAACAGAGGTCGGTATTTACTGACCTCTCGAGGTCGGTTTTTATTTTATGTCGGAATATTCATTTTTTTAAATTCCGACCTCTGGAGGTCGGTATTTTTATTTTTGTAATGTTGAAATTCCGACCTCCGGAGGTCGGTATTTTTATTTTTTGTAATGTTAAAAATTGACCTCCGGAGGTCGGTATTTTTATTTTTGTAATGTTGAAATTCCGACCTCCGGAGGTCGGTATTTTTATTTTTGTAATGTTGAAATTCCGACCTCCGGAGGTCGGTATTTTTATTTTTGTAATGTTGAAATTCCGACCTCCGGAGGTCGGTATTTTTATTTTTGTAATGTTGAAATTCCGACCTCCGGAGGTCGGTATTTTTATTTTTGTAATGTTGAAATTCCGACCTCCGGAGGTCGGTATTTTTATTTTTGTAATGTTGAAATTCCGACCTCCGGAGGTCGGTATTTTTATTTTTGTAATGTTGAAATTCCGACCTCCGGAGGTCGGTATTTTTATTTTTGTAATGTTGAAATTCCGACCTCCGGAGGTCGGTATTTTTATTTTTGTAATGTTGAAATTCCGACCTCCGGAGGTCGGTATTTTTATTTTTGTAATGTTGAAATTCCGACCTCCGGAGGTCGGTATTTTTATTTTTGTAATGTTGAAATTCCGACCTCCGGAGGTCGGTATTTTTATTTTTGTAATGTTGAAATTCCGACCTCCGGAGGTCGGTATTTTTATTTTTGTAATGTTGAAATTCCGACCTCCGGAGGTCGGTATTTTTATTTTTGTAATGTTGAAATTCCGACCTCCGGAGGTCGGTATTTTTATTTTTGTAATGTTGAAATTCCGACCTCCGGAGGTCGGTATTTTTATTTTTGTAATGTTGAAATTCCGACCTCCGGAGGTCGGTATTTTTATTTTTGTAATGTTGAAATTCCGACCTCCGGAGGTCGGTATTTTTATTTTTGTAATGTTGAAATTCCGACCTCCGGAGGTCGGTATTTTTATTTTTGTAATGTTGAAATTCCGACCTCCCGAGGTCGGGATTTTTATTTTTGTTATTTTTT
>NW_006239241.1:43365-43442 GCF_000226075.1 Solanum tuberosum
ATTATGTCTAAGCAAATTATCCTTCCAATAAGGTAACTCCCAGAATATACTCTGTTTAGTCCAATTATGTGCAACAT
>NW_006239241.1:45257-68825 GCF_000226075.1 Solanum tuberosum
AAATTTCGACCTCTGGAGGTCGGAATTTTTCCCGGAAAAAATGAATTACAATAAAAATACCGACCTCCCGACCTCATGAGGTCGGTATTTTTATTGTAATTCATTTTTTCCGGGAAAAATTCCGACCTCCGGAGGTCGGAATTTGGTTTTCCCGCTTTATTTTGCATAAAAACCGACTACTTGTAAATACCGACCTCCATTTGAGGTCGGAAATTTTTAGATCGGTATTCACTGTTTTTTTAGTAGTGTATGTATTTGTCTTTATTTGCTTAAAATATGGACTAAAGTTTGGCTTCTATTATATACATAGAATGATGAACATGAATCATTGTGATAAAGAAGTGATCGTTGAAGAAAAGGAGATAGACAAGATCTCTAATTTACCTAAGGATATTTTCAATGAAATATTTAAGGACATGTCAATTCGAGAATTGACAAAAATGTGTGTTCTATCAAAGAAATGGAAACATTTCTTAGCTATGCATCCAAACCTTATTCTAGATGAAAAGTTCATGGAAGAGATTGAATATGATTTTTATAACATAGTTGACAATATTATCTTGCAGCATGTTGGATCCATAGTTAAATTTTTTCTGAATTTGTCAACTATATTTTGCGATCATCAAAACCTTGACCTTTGGTTACTTTATGTAACAAAAAAAGATGTCAAGGAACTTACCTTAAATAATACAACCACAATCCTTATACTTTGCCTTTTGACATATTTTCTTGCTCAACCCTCATTATTTAGATGTTATCAATTGCATAGTAAACCTACCTTATCCCACCACATTATTTCCAAATCTCCATGAATTGAACTTGGAGTTCATTACATTTAACCCAACCATAGCAAATCACGTCTTGAATATCCCATTACTTTCAACCTTAACATTCACTTTTTGTGATGGCTTTCATTTCCTCAACATATTTGCTCCTAAGATCGAGTTCTTGACTATTCATGAGAGTCATGAAATTTGTGCAGATTTTTTTGATAACTTTTCAAATATTAGGGTGTTGTGCATGGTCATATTCCTTGAAGAATCAGGAAACTATGAACAAGGGAGGTTCATTACATGGTCAAGGCTTCTTTGTTTATTCCCTAATTTGACCAGGCTTGCTTTGAGTAATGCTTGTATTTGGGTAAGTATAATTTGATCAAGACATATTTCAAAATTTTATTATAGAGATCTCAATGAATGTTTAAGCTCATATATACTTAACCACTAATTTATTTATTTTCATTTTGGTTTTTTCTTTTGCCAAGCTTTTGGGTGCAGAAATTATTCCAAAGAGTTTTCCATCCAAACTCCACCATTTGGAGCATGTAAAGTTGCGCGTTGAGATTGGTGATCTAAACCAAGTCTCTAGTGTTTTTTCCTTGATTGGAAGTTCTCCTCCCTTGCACTCACTAGAGATAGATGTAAGATTATCTCACCTTCAATAATTTTCGATTGAGTTTAAGTTATGAATACATCAATAGTATTGTAAGAAATTTTACTCTATCAACTAACTTTTACGTGTTATAGTAAATTATCTGTCTTATTTTTAAGTGTTGCTATAAGTGTAGAAGTTTTTACACTAATGCATTACTAACCTTTTTTTCTTTTTGCACCATATGAAATTCAATAGGTTTTCAATACCATGAGTACAAGAAGCACAAATGAAGTTACACATTATCTAGCCAATCCAAATTGTATTGACCAACAATTTGAGAAGCTTGAATATGTGAAACTAAAAGAGTTTGAGGGGACACCATGTGAACTCATTTTCTTGAAGCTCATGTTGGTGAATTCCCCTTCACTTTCCAAGTTGATTGTTGGACCTTCTAATGAACTTGATGTAGCCAAGGTATTGAGTTTTCGTGAACAACTAATGATGTTCTTAAAAGCATCAACACAAGTAGAACTCATCGTAGCACCTTATGGTCAAAATGTGTATAGAATGAGTGCACGAAGGTGGATCCAAAATTTTAATTCTATGAATTTGTGATTCAAATACTAAAAAGTGAACCCATCATCTTGTTTATGTTAGGGATTCCTTTCATGCTTTGACTTTTAATATCATGTCAATGTTAAAGTTTATCAATGAAACTTGTGATTTATTAATTAAAGAAAGAAAATACTATATATATGAAGTCTAATATTCAATAACATTCTATCACGAGAGAACAAAGTACAATGAGATTAATTGTCATTTTATAAGAAGAAAAAATTATACAAAAATTAGTTTTATAAGAAGAAAAAAATATTTAAAAAAAATGAGAATTACCTTCTAAGACATTACTTTAGCTAACTTTGATAGTTTAGGGGTTAGAGATAGTTCCTATTAAGCAAGGGTTTGTAATTAATCTAAAGATATGTTGAGGTTCACTGATTTAGTGAAGTTGGGACAAATCTTGCAGTGAAGTAGGTCACACTTTTTCACTCTTGTGAGCCGGATTTTTTTCACGTTAAATTAATAAACTACTTTACTAATTTTGTGTACAACATATGTAGTACAACCATATCTTGGTACTGTCACTCTTGTACACAAAAAATCTACATTTGGTCCTACTTCTGATATGTTTGAATTTCTGTTGGGGAGATTTTATAGAAAAATGTTGTATAACAATAATGGAATATAAAGGTAAAAGGCAGACAGTACTAAAAAAAATAAAGCCTAATAATGCAAAAACTTCATCTTAATATGTAGATTATTTTTGAAGAATTATCATGCCTTTAAATAAATATTGAAATGGAAATTTATCCCCTTTTAAATATTTAAATAAGTTGTATTTGTCAGATATTTTTATAATGGGCAAGACTCATCTATTCATTTCGTTAATTGATGGACGTAAAGTTAACACTATAAATTAGGGTTACTAGTTGTATTCACCTTTTTTCTATCACTAAAGTCGTTAATATACGATAGAGCAAGGGGAGAAAAATTAATTTATGTACGAGTCTTTTTGCTGCTCTATCTATCATTTACGCTTTCTATGATGAAATATATGTGAGATTATTATGTTCAAAATTTTTATATATATGTTGAATTTATGTAATAGCATAAACATTTGTGTTTATATTTACAATATTTCCTTATATAGTTATGTTAGTTTCCTTTTTAAGAAATAATTACTTACCTTTATGATTGTCCTTAGCTTGTGTTTAGTCAAAGATGCCTAGAATATGACCTCAGATTTTAAATTTTGAAAACTTTTTTTAAAAGTATATCTTGATGGATTTTTATGCCTTATCTTTTTGGGGTTGAAAACTTGTGGTGCTGAAATTTGAAGAAAAGGTGGATGATGGTGATGTGTAAATAACACTTTTCGAAACTGATAATAAATTTAGTAGGATTCTTCTCCATTAGTGTCATGTTGTTTATTACGTTAGTGAGAGGTAGTAAAATTAGCAAATAAAATGGCTCAGTTGATTTGGAGGTGATTATTGGATGACTCGTGATCGATCATCCTTCAATATTTTTTTATATTCTCTATGTGGTTTGCATGCTAATACATAGTGGGGGTTTACCCAGCGCTCACCCGAAAGACAGAGGTTGTAGCGGCCGCGAGTTATCCTGGGATTCCAAAAAAAAATACTATAAATTGTCAAATTGTTTAAGTTTGGATTGATTATTAACTCACTCATTTATTAGCTCAATTTATTTTAATCAATTAATTTAAGTCTCAAAATTTGGATTGATATCTAGCATAAATTGATCTAGTCTCAAAATTTGGGTTGATATCTAGCCTAAATTGATCCATCAGAAATCTTAACAAAATATTTTCGAAAAAATAATTTTTAAAAAAACTTGATATGTTATATATATTCATAATAAAGAAAAAATAATAGTAGTTATGTTAGGTAGTAAAAATTATAAAAGAATACATAAAGCAATTAAAATTTACTAGTAATAAATGGGTGGATTGGATTTTGACCCGCTTATTAGGCATTTCAGCCAAGTAACAATGACCTACCCATTTATTCACTATGTCCATATTGAGTGACACAAATTCAGTTCAACCTATTTCATTTGACATCTATTCAAAACAAGTAATGTAACATCATAAGTTTACACGTTTTGCCTTTCAAATAAATTGGTCTTTAATTTTTATCCTTCAAATGACTTGATCTTTAGTTTTTTTCCCTATAGCAATCGAACTTAGTGAAGCATAAGTTACTTAGAAACTGAACTGAACGTATGTCCAATTATAACTTGTGATATATTATGATACGAAAATATACTTATGGCCCGTAAAAAAATATTTGTCACAAGAGGTATACATTAAAAATCAATACAAAATAGGGGTAAAAGTGAGAATGACCTCCTTAATATTGTGAATAAGAAATAAAGCTGTCATGTAAGTTGATTGTGAACCAAGGACAATTTCTTTGTGTTTACTTCAAATCTTTCAACAAAACATTTCTCTCATCTTTTCTCCTATGCCTTCCATCTTAAAACACAATATATATATTTTTGCTTATACCAAACACACACAAAAAATCACTTATTTTTGTTCAATATCATAACGATTGTACACAAATTCTAAAAGACAGATAAGATGAGCCAAAAAACATATATATGTATAAGAATATACTAAAGTGAGTTTACCTATGTTATCATAAGTTCGAATTATTTCTTACCATACATGTATATGTACATCAATTGAGGAGCTAGAGATGAAGGTATAGTTTTCAATTCTAACTCCGTCTTTAATGTACATGAAGGTTATTAGAACCTTGTTATAATAAATAATAAAATAAAAATAAATAAGTGTGAATAAGAAGTTCACATGAGAAGAAGAGAGCAAAATGTAGCCAGAGACAACTTGCCGACACAAAATCCTTAATAGGAAAATTACAAAAAAATCATCGGCAAGTCATCCCTGGCTGCAATCCACTCTCCATTTCTATCATGTAAACTCTCTTCCACAAAAAAAACTAAACAAATATTTATATGTATCTTACATGGAGTGGTCATAGATTACTCTATATATATACTAGCAAAATAATATATTCTCATGTCCTCATTTAGATGACATTGCCTTTTCGAGCATCTGTGGGTCGTTTTATTATTCTCCGGATTTACGTGAATTCGATAATTTTATCAAAAATTTTATATATAATATATGTATTTTTTTATAGTAATTAATTTTTGAGAGTCAAATCAAATGAAATCGTTTTTTTTTATCACAATTCTCTTATATATTTTGTAAATATTTTGAAATATTAATTATTATGACTTATATTATTTTATACGTAATTTTTAAATATGTAAATTTTATTTTAAAATTAATAACTTCAAGATTCTACATCCAAATTCAAAGTCAAAATTGAGAAGTTTGAATCTTGATAAGCAAAAATTACAATATAAATTGAGACCGCGGAATTATTAAATTTTACTAAATATCTTATTATGAATCCAATTATTATCGTTATTAACTTAAAATCATTATAAAAAATTCATAAACTTTAAATTTTAAGTATGTCTCCGTTTTACCACAAAATTACTGTAGCAAAATAAAACCTTTGGACTCACTCACTAAGAGAAAATATTTTTGGATTTGACTTGTCATATTCTGTCGACGTTTTGTATACAAAAGAAATGGAATTCAAGGTATATCAGGAGTTTATACCTTTCTCTTCATTTCGTCAAAGTACATATCTAATTGAGAGAGAAATATATGTTATTTAATTTTTAAAGATCAAAATTATATGATATTAATAAGTATTATAAACATAGTTAAGTAAATAAATTTTAAAAACATACTTTTCAAATTTGATAAGAAAAAAATATCCTTCACAAATTTTGATAATCATTAATATCATTAATTTCAACTTATTTTTTTGTATTCAATTGAGACCTCAAAATTTGCATTTAATGAAAGTCATAATCTTAATCATTCAGATCCTAGTCATTACGTCGATTTGTTTTCAAGTTCTAAATCTTAATCATTAAGTGCGTTTTCTTTTCTTTTTTTACGACCGCTCAGGGGTCGTTTGGTAGAGTTATTAGAAAAAATAATGCATGCATTTCGTTTGGTAGAGTGTATAAAAATAATTCTAAACAGAGTGTATTAGTAATATTTGTATTAGTTATACTTGCATTAATTATACATAGATTATTTCACATGCATTGTTTGATTTAGTGTATTAAAAATTGCATGTATTGCATAAAAGTATTTATTTACAAAGATATCATCCACAATTATGTTGGAAAAGATGTAAAATGGGTTTTGAGGGGTAATTGGGTCTATAACCATGTTAATGCATGCATTAAATCCCTTGCATTACTAATACCTAGAAATCCATGGTATTAGTAATATACACCTTAGGGATCGTTTGGTAGTTGTATAAAAAAAGTCTTATCCATGTATTAGAGTCCATAAACCTATGCGGCATTTAGTATGTGGATAAGAAAATATTTATTCCATGCACATAATTAATATAATGTTTGGTAGGTGGATAAGAAAAAACTTATTCATGTATAAAATTAATACGATGTTTGGTTGACAAATTTGAAATTTGTATAACTAATACATGTATAAGTTAGGAGGAAATTTGTGTATTATTCATGAGGAGTAGAAGGTGGAATAATTAATACGTGTATAACTAATACATTGATAAAAATTGAAATGACAATGTTACCCTTATCACTCCCACTTGACTACTTTCTGTAGAAATCTCACATAAGTATGAAGAAATCAAGGATTGTATTGATGAAAAATAATGTTGAGTTACAAGCTCCATATATATGGGAAGAGTCATATTCTAGCTATAGTAGGAATCCTACTACAACACAAATATATTATATACATGATATCCTAGTCGACTTTAACCTCCTACACGATCTAGTGGCTTAGTCGTACATAATTTAGGATTTAGTAGTCTAGTCCTAGTATGACTCTAATTCTAACTCGTCAGCCTACTTCGATGGACATGTTCCATCAGTCTTCAGGCTTCCTTCAACACTTCCCATCAAGCTAGTGAGTGGATGAACTGTAACTTCTAGCTTGTTGCGAAACCCAGAAAAAACCTGCTTCGTTAAGGCTTTGGTATGAATATCAGCTAGTTGATCCTTAGACTTCACAAACTTAGTAAGAAGTTGTCCTCTGGCCACTTTCTCACGAAAAAAATGCTAGTCCATTTCAACATGTTTGGTTCTAGCATGCATAACTGGATTAACCGTCGTGTACAAAGAGCTCATATTATCACAATACAACGTAGGAACAGATCGAAGGAACACTCCAAGGTCATGAAGAAGATACATGATCCAAGTCATCTATGCGGCAGTGGAGGCTAGTGCTCTATACTCAGCTTCAGCACTCGATCGGGTTACTGTGGTCTATTTCTTGGAGGTCCAAGAAATACAATTTGCACCTAGGTAGATGTTATAGCCTGTAGTGGATCTCCTAGTGGTGGTACAACCTCCCCAATCATCATCTTAGTATCCATACAACCTACATGGTGATTGTGAAATAATTCTGAGTCTAAAGTGTAAGTACCTTTGATGTACCTGAGAATCTTTTTTACCCCTTGAAGATGTTCAATGTTTGGGCTTTGCATAAACAGGCTTGCTAAATTCACAGCATGGGTGATATCAGGTCTTGTGAGGGTCAAATACTACTGAAGTCTCCCTACTATCATTTTGTACAAGGAGGCATTTACAAGACTTCTCATAGCTTCATGCAAACCATGTTTTTGAGCCAAAGGAGTGGCTACAGCCTTTGCCAAAGTCATATCTATCTTGGCCAGCAGCTCAGCAGCATACATCTTTCTCAAGTTATAGAACCAACTCTGAGACATGTGATGGATTACTTCCTGTGACAATAATATCATCCACATATAACGAGAGAAATATTTTGCCTTTGTAAGTTTGCAAAGTAAATAAGGAAGGGTAGTACAAATGAAACCAAGGTGTAAGAGATGCATGCTAAACCTATCAAACTAGGCTCTTGGTGCTTGTTTAACACCATACAATGCCTTTTTAAGTAGGCACACATATTGAGGATACTGGGATCAATAAAACTAGGGGGTTGACTCATGTACACCTTCTCTTGTAGGAAGCCATGGAGAAATGCATTTTTGACATCCATTTGTCTAATTTCCCACTTTGAACTAATAGCAATGGATAGAACCACCCTAATAGTCGTGGATTTAACCATAGGACTAAATGTTTCTTCAAAATCTATCCTTTCAAGCTGTGAGAATCCCCTTGCCACAAGTATGGCCTTGTACCTATCTGCTGTTCCATCAACTTTCAATTTTGTCTTGAACACCCATTTGGAGCCAACCAAGTTTATACCAGGGGATTTAAGCACCAAAATCCATGTCTTGTTAGTATGTAACACATCAATTTCTTCTTGCATTGCTATAAGCCAATGAGGTGACCTTAGTGCTACCTTAGTATTATTTTGTTCTCTCAAAATTTATGTGCTACTGCGAGCAACAAGTGATAAGTGGTGTTCCTTCGCCTTGTGTCTGGTGATCATATGAAGCCCCTGTGGTGCAGGAAGTATCTCTTTAGAAAATTGTTTTTCCACCATTTTCTGGAATTTTAGAAAGACCTCAAAGAATTCAGATTTCTTTTTCAGTGGATAAATCCATGTATATCTTGTGTGATCATCAACAAAAACGACATAATATTTCACATGTTGGGAAGATTCGATAGGAGCAGGTTCTCATAAGTCACAACTCAAACCAAATGGAAGTTTACAACTCTTTCCCAACTGACAACTAGAGCAAACAGTAGGCATTTTATTCCAACTACTAATATTGATGCAACTATTACTACTCCAAGCTTTTAAAGACTTCAAACTAGCTATAGGGTGTCCTAATCTAGTATGCCACATGTTGTCTGACGTGTTCCAATCGTGTGCAATAGTTAAAGCATAGAGATTGCTATCTTCCAAAGCATAAAGTCTATTCCTTTTAGATCCCTTTGCCAGCAGTGTCCTTGTCCTCTTGACTTTTACAACAAAGTTAGTTTCATCAAATTCAAGAGTGCAACAATTATCCTTTTCAAGCTTACTAACTGAGAGTAAATTTTTATTAATCTTAGGAACTACAATGACTTCTTTTAACTTTAGACTTGATCCGAATATGTTCCCAACATGTGTTATGTCTAACTTTGATCCATTCCAATAATGATTTTATCTGGTCCATTGTAGTGTTTAAGATCAGTTAGGATACTTGAGTTATGTGTCATATGCATAACTAAACCCTGCATAGCTAACACTGTATAACGATTACATGCATAACTAATACCCACATAACTAATACTCACATTACTAATACTTGCATAACTAATACCCACATTACTAATACCTTCATAATTCTATCCAACTACCCAACGACCCCTTAATACACAATAAAGTGGATAAGTAACGCAAGCATTAGTTATACATAGCATAAAAAGTATACCAAAATAAGATATATTGCTAATATACAGAACTAATGCATGCATTATTTTTGCTAATACACTCTACCAAACAATCACGAATATAAGAATAATGTTAAATAAAGTAAACTAGTAAAGCTTATGCTAGTAATATTTATATTAGCCATGCTTGCATTAATTATACATAGATAATTTCTTATGCATTATGTGATTTGATATATTAAAAATAGTATATATTGCATAAAAATATATTTATTTATAAAAATACCCTTCCCAATATAGACGTAAGGAAGTCTACCTCAGAATATGTTTTCTTGTTTAGTTATGAACCATTAGGGTAATTAGTTAGCTCTAATAATTTCTATATAAACACACATGGTGTGTAATTAAAGGCATAGAGAATATAGCAATCCTACTCTTTATTCTCTCCTCATTCAATTAGGATTTAGGTTATGGTATAGGGGTTGTTCCAACATATTGTAACAATCATCATCGACCAGTAAATTTCAACCGTGAATCATATCCTACTCTTCATCCTAATTTTCCACTTCTGCTATGTGAAGAACAAGTAAGTTCTCTTTTATAGATTACATATGTTATCTAATAATATTTAGATTAACATGCTATGAAATTTTACACAAACAAAGTAATGGCTGGTTCGTTTAATTTTTCTATATTAAACATTAGAGATTTAGAGTTTAAATATGAATAGAAGAACTTGAGCTTCATTTTTTTTAATTATATTGAATTAAAATACGTTTTTGGATCTTTGTTTGCATCCTATTAAAATTTAACAAAAAAAATTATATGTAAACATGCTAAAATATAAGGGAGAAAAGTGTCTTAATCTAAAAAGGAATTAAAAGCGGGCAAAAAAATTGCGTGAAACTTGAGGAAAAAAGGATTCGTAAACCTAAAATGATGGAAATCAAAATACTTAATATTATAATAATTATTTAATAACAATTATATTGAAAAAAATAACTAAATAATAATATTATCAATTATACATTTTTTTTTAATAAAGAATAAAAAGACCAATCAACCATTCTAAAGATTTTTATGTTTCTAATATCGTTTGTTAATTCTCTCAACAAATTAGAGCTAACATTTATTATTAGTATTGGTAACTTGGACTAAAATTTAATATATAGACTATAGTATATACATGTTGTACTAGTGTACTGGACTAAAATTTCATCTCAATATATATGTTGTACTAGTGTACCAAATAAAAAGTATATATGTATAAAGATATTGGATTGGAAATGGGAATAGAATATTTTAAAGACATGAGTAGTGGACTTTAATTTATCCAAGTTTGGTCAAATATGCGTGTCATAATTTCCTTTGAGGAGAATAAGTTGGTGGTCCTATGTAGGCAAAAAGAAAGGAGAATTTTTCAATCATTTTTATCAATTTTGAAGCATATTTTAGTAGTGACATATCAAGAAATCCATACAAAGATATTAAAATAAATATTGAAGAGTAATGCTAATTGATATTTAAAATTGCAACTTACGCCAATTTTAAACCCTTTTATATTACAATGTTAGAATCTTTTCTTTTTACGTCATGGAAATTTAACAATTCTTATAAAAAGATAAGTGTTGACAATACCTCTAAATTTGGCGTGAATTATTACTTAAGTTTTCCAATTATTGACAACCTTAAAAATACATATCTACTTTATTAACTAATTTAAAAACACCCTTCTTATGCCATATGTCGTCCATCCATGCATATACGTGAAATTTTATACTGATATGGTGTACACCCCTGGAAGGTCAATTTGGAAATTTTCATAAAATTATCATTTATACCTCTCGATAGTTGCCCCGAATCATGTTTGATTAGTTTATGATGTTGGTTTTGGAATTCGATTGAAAAGTTGTAGCTTTTGAAAGTTTTGATTTTTTGGAAGGTTCAAAGTTGTTATAAGTGATTTTTGGTAACAACCAAAGTTTCGAGTCTCGAAATGGAACTTCGTTAGTTCCATCAACTCTTGAATGTGAAATTTGGTCTAGGAGTGTTCTCATCTTTTATTTCAGAATTGTTTCGTGAATTTGAAGCCTTGAGTTGGAAGTTTAAGTGAATTTAGACCTTGGGTTGACTTTGGTCAATATTAGGAGTTTGAATTCTCGGATCAGAATTTTCACAATTTCATTGGATTTAGGAGATGGTTTTAGGCCTAGGGTTTCGAGAGTATTTTGGTATTTTCGAGTGTTAAGTTAGTTTATTGCAACTTTTACAAGTTTCGGGTTAAGGAGACCTCAAATCCATGATTCGATGGTTCCATTGAGTCTGAAACATCGAGTTTAGCTGGATAGCATATCTGATGTGTGGACTTAAGATTCCCATCGAATCCCGAGGTTCCTTCGGTGCAAGTTTGCTTCATTAGGTGTTTTAGCTTTTAAGTTTTGGCCTACGTTTTACTTCGGTTAACATTCTTGGAAAACATGCTCTGGTGATAATTCTCTCAGTGCGGTTAGCTTTGAAATGCTGAGTTTTGCCTAGAACAGACCTTTGTGTGGTTCCCCAGGTTTCCAGGCTAATTTTGAGCTTTGTTGAGGATTTTGGCTTACAACAGAGTTTTGGTATGTGGCTCATTTTTTGACGAGACAACCCAGGTTAGAAGTTTTAACTACTCAATTGAGTCCAAAATGTCGATTTTGGAAGGATAACATATCATGTTCGCATGCATGGGGTTTCGAACGAATCTCAAGTACCCCACCGGAGATTCAAGACATGTCAAACATAGCTGATATGAATCAGCTGGTGCAGACCAATAATGACCTTCACGTTCGCGGGTATTGGGTTGCAAAGACCAGTTGACCTGGTCATCACATTCACGATGGGCTAGCTCTCTTACCTCTATAATTGTGGGGCCTCTACCGCGTTCGCGAGCCCCCGGTTTCCTTTGCCTTTGAGTTTGCGGGCACCTCACCGCATTAGCGAAGGGTTCTCCAGTCGAACCTCCGCATTCACGAAGGGTTAATTGATCTGCTATTTTATTTAAAGACCAGACCTGATCAATAATATAAGTTACTCTTCAGAGTGTGATTTCTTTTATAGCTCCAAATTTGGTGATTCAAAGCCTAAATTGTTCAGAAAGTGCGAGGCTATGTGGGTATGTGATCGGGGATCATTGAGGCTCGTCGTTTGTGGTAAAAATCTGTTCTAAAGGACTGCCTTAGTCTATTTCTTATTCTTTAAATATCAATTCGTTGCATGTTGATGGTTTTTGTTATCCCAAGTTTCGAATTGTGTTTCGTTTTGGAACACAAATTCGGGGAACTATTTTGGTCCTTTTGACGAAATTGTCTTTTAGAATTTCGTCGCGGGTCTCACATTTTTCATTTTGACTCCAATTTGGGTTCGTATTTGTTTTGTGTGATTTTAGTGTCTAAGGAACTGTATTAACATTGTGATTGTATATTTGATAGTGTGACAATATTAGAAGGCTGCTCGAAAGGGAAAATCTCCAAGGACGTGATTTGAAGCGCATACGATCAGCCTAAAAGTAGGCTACAAATTCTCATTCCTTGGATTGAGCTTGATTATGTGAAAGCATGTTGTTTTGTGTGAATTTGGTGTAGGTATACCTAGTGGATCAAGCTAGCTTGCTTAGAATTCATGTTTTAGGCTTATATCAGGCTTTTCGAGATTAGTAGCATGTTAGTTGCTATTTGTGATCATCCTTACCTTGTGGCATGCCTTTGTTGATATTATTATTGATTGTTGAAGCATGTTTAACATTAGTCTAGGATTAGACTAGTCTTTGCCATATACTTGCGATATTTGGAGCCGTTAGGCCTTAGACTCTTTTCCGACGTTGTTTCGGACGAATTAGCTCCTTGTAGAATGGTATAGTAGACTTGAGAATGATAGAATGAGCCTTAGATTAGACTTTGACTCAGCTTTAACTACCTTCTAGCCAGTCTCTCTCTTTCTATGTCCCCGTGATTTATGGTTAGGATTTTGACTTCGCTTGGCGACTATAAACTGAAATTGATTTAAGCTTGGCGTATTGTGTTGATTATATGAGATCCTTCAGCAGCCATTATAGTCTCAAATTCAAGGTCTGATCATGTTGCTCTTTATCCTCTACGGAGTCGATGTACATTAACTACATATTATTGCCCTTTGGAGGTTATCCACGGTTTGAGGTCCATGCTCTGCACTCCTTATCTATGGGCGACTCTTATTGATTACGTGAGAATCTATCCGGGGTTTGAGGTTCGAGCTACACATTTTTCGGCTCTAGACTTACAGTGATATGTTTTTAGTAGTTGTAGCTATTTTGTGTACCTCTCATGCTTATGGGGGTCCACTAGAGTTTTTATTTAAACTTGCGCACAGGTGTACCTTCTTGGTTTATGGGGTCCAACTAGGTTTAGTTAGTTGAACTTATTTCATTTGTCTTTAGTACACTCATGTGAATTTCTTTTAGCTTTTCGTTTTCTTGACCTATGTTTGTGCTTTATTCTCGCTTTCATATTTCTTTTACTTCTTTAGCTTAGTCGGCCTATAATGCCTATTGAGTATCTATTGCTTTGGTCCTCATGCTACACTCTGCATTTGTTTCATGATAAGGTTCCGATCACCAGCTACCATTGATATTCAAGCCTGTTACAGCCGCGGTTCATAGGTGAGGGTGAGCACTTGACGTCCTAGACTTATCTGTCTCTATCTATATTTTGATAGCTAGTTTTTGCTTTTTGAGACAAGCTTTGTATTTTGGGTCCACTTTTGGGACTTATATTTGTTTATATTAGAAAACTCCATACTTGTGACTTTCAGGTTCTAGGAGGAATCTATTGTATATATATTTTGGATTCCTTCCGCCTCTTCTCTTATTTTTGTTGTTAATTTATTGTTTCTACTTTATTTATAACTCTATATCCATTACTTGTTGTTCTGGGCTATGGGTTGGCTTACCTACGGGTGGGTTATAGTAGGTGACATCAAAACTCAAGGTATAGTATTCTGATCATCACGATAGTCAATTTAATGAGTTGACCAGTTTTACTTATTGTGATTGCGAGACTTTGGGCCGCGATCGTGATGAGCAAATGTTGCCTGGATAGAATATTTTCTTAAAAATAGGATTTTTTCATATTTCGTTCATTTTTTAAGCTTAGAAGCTCGGTAGAGGCAATTTGAAGGTGAGTTTTTGAGATAACATATTTGGGTAAGTATTTGAGACCCTAAATCTTTATTCCCCATTAATTATTCATGATTTTAAACATCAAATTAGGATTTCGAACTTCAAGGTTTGGAGGTTTTCAAAAGCTTAAAGCTTAGATAAAACAGTGATTTAAGATTGATTTCAACTCCATTTTAGTGTGGTTTTCACAATTGATTTCTAATTTTTTTGGGTAATATGATTATACAAGAATTTCCAACTTTAACCCTAATTTTCAAAAATGGATTTTGGGGTCAATTTGGCTCCATTTTCCAAAATCTTTGATATGAGTGTTATTAGTTTAGAATTCTTATTGTGATTACCTATTTGATTAGATTGTGTTGATTTGGAGATCCAATGGAAAGGAAAAGCTCAAGTATCGGGGTGATTGATTATTTGTTTGAGGTAAGTGGACTTCTTGACCTTTGTTAAGCATATAGAATCTCGTATTTTCTTATTGTTTGTGTTGGGGAGTAACGAGATTTGGTGAAGGATTTGATAATTATGGTCGCATGTTCATACTGAATAAATCTAATGAGGAAAATGGAAATAAAAAGGCAACTTGATGGTATATTGATGTGTGATGTGTTGTGGATGGTTTGAACGATTTTATTGATTCTTTACTGACAATGTATCAGGATTATGTTGATATGAATTGTGTATTGATATGAAAATTGTCATCTTATCATTATTGTGTGAACATGCTTATTTGCAAGCATCGATCCAGAAACATTGTGATGAAATCATTGATGACTATACCGAAGGAAAATAGTTTCAGTGATGCTGAAGTGAAATGGTTCCGGCAATTGATATGTGTCGAAGGGAAATGGTTCTGATGGATACATGAACTTTGTGAGTCCCCCATGGGTTCCGGTCTGAGTCTTAGCGAATGTGTATCGTTAAGAAATACATGCATCACTATAATTGACATTTCATTTCATTTCATTGCATTGCACATCACTACTATTTGTGAACCTTGTGAGTGCTTGTTGGGAAATTTGTGATTAATGATTATGATATAATGTATTGGTGATATGTATACATTGGAGTGTTATTATACGTACTATGTGCTATATGAAATGTGAATAGTAGGTTGGGCTGATTTTATGCAGGTTGTAGTTGTGGAGGTTCAATTGAAGTGTTAGGAGTACCAGTATTCTATATTGTTTTTGTGTAGTTTACGAGCCCTGATCTTTGTGATTATTCCTTCTTTTCTTCTATGTTCGAGGCTTATTGTGGAGAGTTGTGAAGTAGTTGCTTGTCATCTCGACAGACTCCTCTTCCTCTTTTATTATGTTCTTATTCTATTCTAGAAACAAAGACATCTGGACTTCTATTTCTTGAATCTATTGTAATACTTATAGGCTTGTACATGTGACAATTCGATCTTTGGGGCTTATAATTGAGTTATGTTATGTAATCCGCATTATTGAGATTATGATAGTCTTTAATTATGTTTTACTTTCGCATTTATCTTTATATTGGGCTTTAGGTTGACTTGTCTTGGTGGGATAAGACAAGTGTCATCACGTTCATTTTTGGATCGTGATAAATATCTTGAGGATATGTGTCGGGTCAAGATTTCCTGCTAACTGAATACCCTACTAGCAATGTCTATTAAATACTGAATAAAATAGATAAACTGGAGTCCTTCGAAAGTAAGGAGGTCTCACCAAATCCTGATAAAAAAAGTCCTAGTGACGCGTTTGTTATTGATCATAAACACCTGAATATGCATCATTTAAGGATGTAGCATCAAATGACGTTAGTACATGAAATGTATGGTATGTAAAATAACTAAATGAAACGACTATGGTAAAGTGACGTCAAGGTAAAGGACGAACTAAACTAATGAATCCAATCACTAAGCCCTTACTAGGGACTTTAGGAGGAGTTGTAGGAATCAACGACATGATCCTATCCTACACTGGCGGCGTAGTTATAGGGTTTGGATTATCTAACCATTACCTAACTCAGTGCTCAATACTACTCTTAAAATAATGTAATAATGCTCAATAATTGTATGATGTCCCATTTAGGAAAGTCCCACTTTAGGAGAAAACCCTAGCATTGGTGTTTCTTGAAGTTCTTGAGCGTAGGAATTTAGGAGTGAATGCGAGGGTTTAATTATGGAAAAATGATTTACTACATGTTTAAGACCCTCTTTGGATGCATCACAATACACAACAAAATCCTCTATACCCTCTAGCAGGGTCAACCTTGAATAGTAGTCAACCAAGTTTTCAATTCTCGAAAGCTTTTCTCATAAGCCTCAGACTATTGAAATTTTGTCTTCTTTCGGGTCAACTTAGTCAGCGAAGCAGCAATAGATGAAAATCCTTATACAAACCTTCTGTAATATCCAGCCATACCTAAGAAACTTCTAATATCAGTTGGAGTTGTGGGTCTGGGACAATTCTTTACCACTTCTATTTTTTGAAAGTCAACTTGAATACCTTCGTTGGATATTATGTGGCCTAGGAACACCATTGACTTTAGCCATAATATACACTTTGAAAACATGGTGAATAACTCACAGTCTTTAAGAGTCTGAAGAGCTATTCTAAGGTGACTAACATGATCCTTCTCACTTCTGGAATATATTAAGATATCATCGATGAACACAATAACAAACATATCCAAGTACTGCTTAAACACTTTGTTCATGAGATCCATAAATGTTCCAGGAGCGTTAGTCAAACCGAAAAACTTAACCAAAATGATCATAATGGGTTTTGAGAGTCGTTTTAGGGATGTCACTTTCTCTAACTTTCAACTGATGATAACCGGATCTGAAATATATATTAGAGAAACAAGTGACACCCTGTAGTTGGTCAAACTTATCGATTTTAGGAAGGGGATACTTATTCTTTGCTCATTTGTATTTTGTATTCAAGAACATTATAAATGCAAGTCTTCCAACAGAAAGTTTTTCAGCAATTTTGTATTTGTTGTCTGATAATTGTATTCATCTATATTTGTATATAAAAAAACAATAAATTATTCAAATATTTTGTGTTTTGTATTCAAATATACGTACCAAAATACTTCAAGAATAAATGTACTCACTTACATTTGTATTCAAATGTTAATAGTTTGAACATTTGTTTTGTCTGTAGATACAACTGTTAGATAATTGTATTTGAATAAATACAACTGTTAGGTAATTGTATAAATGAAAGTAAGCTACAATTAAATATAAATAAACTGTTACATAATTGCATTCATATGCAGTTTGTATTTAAATGTAAAAAAAAATGCAATACAATGAATACTAGTAAGTTGTTACATAATTGTTCAAAATATTCCTGTATGCCAGTGGATGAAAGATTTCCAAGAAATTCTGTTGGATTTTTCTATTTTGGTATAGAATTTGCATCTTCAATTTTGAAAGTTTTTTGAATTTTGAAAATAAACAATTTAACACTATTGTTGTAAACTCTCATTTTAAACTATTAAATTCTCAGGAGTAATTTTAATAATCATATTTGAAAATCACGATTTACTCAAATTAGTTAAGTTGTATTTATATTTTTTTTTCAAGTTCATTGAAAAACATAATGAAATGTAATATATAGCAAATTTGGACTATAGCTACATATTGTAACTATTGAAACTGTAACTAAGAAGTTTTAATTAGGGTCAAATATTAGCTGTTTCTGAAGAGGTAAACTTCCAAAAACAGCAAACATTAGGCCTTAAATAGGACTCCTTAACTACAGTTTCACTCATTACAGTTTGCAACTATACTTTTGTTTGCTACGCATTTGTATTCATTATATTCTTTTGCTGATTGTGGAGAAAAAAATACAAATATAAATGGATTTGTCTCAAAATTAATACATATTAGAAGGACAGAGAGGCGAGAGGCAAGCGAGATCGTGAGAGGGAGGAGAGAAGCGAGTGAGATCAGGAGAGGGAAGAGAGAGGCAAGCGAGTTCGAGAGAGGGAGGAGAGAGGTGAACGAGATCGAGAGAGGGAGGAGTGAGGATGAATGCATGTTGTATTCATTGTATCACGAATACAATTGATACATAATACAACATAATTAATACAAAATACAACCACAAATTTTCGAATACAATTGATATAAAATAAAAAGTGAAAATTTCATATATGACATATATTAGACTAATATTTTTAAGTTATAGCAGTAGAATTAAACATTCAAGTTGTAACAATAAAAAATTTAAGGTTGTAACAGTTTCTTAAAAAAAAGCTTTTTTAAATAATTGTAAAAATTTGTTTTGAAAAAAATAAAATAATTCATTTCTGAAAATAAAAAGGTAAAAAAGCAGAAATATGTGTGTTAATTAAATTTGAATTGATTGAAGATAATTACTAATTAACATAAATTAATGAAATTCAAACTAATTAAGAATATTTAGCTTCCTTATTTCACTCTAATTTGTTAAAATTAATTAAAAATTCCGATTTCATCCATTTTCTTCCACGTTTCTCTCTCTTCGATTTTTTTTTCCAGAAATCTTTTCACTCTCATCTAATTCATATTCGTTTTTATTCAATCGTCTTTATTTTCTGGATGGCTTCTTATTAGTATTAATAAAACATGGTGGTAGATGGGATCCTTCAGGTTAGTGTTCTTGCGATTTTTTATTGTATTGTAATACAAACCAAACGTTCAAAAAAATTATGAACAGTGATTCTGGAAAAAAAAATCAGATTTTAGTTGTGAATAATAGTTTTAATTATGGCGTTTTTGGTATGAATATTCACTTTTGAAATTACATAAAAATTTGTTTGAAATTGGTATAGATTTTTGTTTGAACATTCATTTTTTTGTATGTTGGTTAAAAAATTACATAAAAATTTTCTGGTTAAAAAATTACATAAAATTTATTTGAATTTGGTATATTGGTTATACCATGTTGGTACGATTTTAGAATTATATTTGAATGAATTTCGTATACTATTTGTCTAATAAATGACAACTAATAGTTAAAAGTGGTATTATTTTGGTATTATAGTGGCATGATTCTGCTGTGAAAAAGTGACGACTTATCGTTGACACCCAATTTTGACCCCCGATAATAATTAGTTTTTGAGCCTCTTAATTTTCAAACGATTTAGAATAATTAGCTTTACAAAATTCGAATAGTTTCAAGGTTATTTTAAGTATTTTCAATTGGTTTTTATAGTATTTCGAATAATAAATATATATCATATAATTATATACGTAATTAGTATATTTTATAAATGTTGGAAAATCATATCAAAAGATTTTTTACTTGGTTTAAATAAATATTTTAGTTATTTAATTCTAGTTTGAATTATGGTTTCAATTTTGAATTAATGAGTTTATAGGTAAATCGATTAGTTTATGGTTAAGTTAATTATTTTATTCCGTTAAGATTAAAGAGCTCATAAATTAATTATGTTAATTTGTCTTATTTAAATTGCTAGCCGAATTTATCCAAACTAATTCAATTTGGCTACATCTTTAATTTCGATTGGCTATAATTTAAATCATATGACCAAAGCTTAATTTAATTCTCACCAAATTAATTTATTTTCACCCTTGACCCATCTTAAGGGACCAAATTTGGGCCTTTCCAGCAGCCCATCCTTTCAACCCCTTTGACCCAACTCCCATTTATTTTCCAGCAGTCCAATTCCCAGCCCCACCTCCCTTAATTAACAGCCCACACCAAATCCCAGCCCATAACCAACAATACATACATACAACACACAAAATAACCTAGCAGCAATGCAATACACCGACAACATACACCCCAAACCGACCCCTGTACGTTTCTCCCTTCTTCTTCACGCAAAAAATGACCAAAAAAGAGCCAGCAGCCCAGAAAAACGTACAGCAGGCAGCAGGCACGCGCTTTGTCCTCCTTTCCCCTTTCGGAATGAGTCAAGACCTCAAGGAAAAGGTGTTTGTCCGAATTGGTGAAGGAATTCAAATTTTGAATTTGGAATTGGCCCCAAATTTCTACCGAAAATCAGCCCTAGTTTTCACTACATATACTTTCTTTCTTCTTCATCAAGGGGGGATTTTTTCGATTGAAAAATATTTGAGTCAAGGAAATAAAATCATATAGTGAAAATACATAGAACTCTTTGAGAAAAAGTACGCTCTATGATCAGAAAATACTATAAAGAGTATTCAGTTTCAGCTTCTCCCTTCCGAACACGACTTTTTCGTTGCTCATCGGAATTTTTGAAGCTTGTGTATGGTGGTGGAAAATCTCATCTCTGTTTGTTGCTGCCCCAGTTCAGTTGCCCAGGAGAAGGTGACAACTTCATCTTTATCTCGTTTAGTTTCGTCTCTTTCTTTGTCTCGAATGTCTCTGTCTTATATGCCTAACGTGAGCTAAATACCGACGTTACGCTTTCTACATGTTAAGTTGTTTTCATTCTGTTATGTTTGGAATTAGTTCGAGATTTCCTTTCCTTGGTGAATGTTTGCAATGCTCTTCACACTTTCTGTTTTCGATTAATTAAGTTTTATTCATTCTAGTTTTTTTTTTTTGAAGATTTGCTTTTGACTATAGTTTTGTTCTTTTGTACGTGTGTTTGGAGGCCGGTATTTGGTTTTATATCAGCCTAGTTTTATATATCTTTTTTTTCACTTTCATTGGAACCTTTGATGCTATTACCCTACTTGTCGGAGCAAGTTTCTTTTCTTGAAATTTTCTTTAAAAAATGAAATGCACCTTTGCTCTCCTCAAGTTTGTTCCCTACTCTCTCGATTTTAGATGGTCCAGTTTCTATCTATTTAATAAGAGCATTAGTTTAGCATGCGATTTCTTTAGTATTGTGTCCCTATTTATTGCATCTTGCATCCTTGAGTGATAATATTTGTTTAGGATCACTATGACCATATCTTGGATTTCTATCATGTTTATGTATTTGTCCTCATGTTCGCTATTTGTTATATTATGAGAAGCATGTTTTGCTCCTGCTTTTTGTTAGTCGTCACTAGTATATAGGGTTCATGAATAAGATTTTTATCGTATTCTTTGTTATCTGGGAAAATGATTTTAAGTAGGTGTACTTTGAGATAAATGTTTAATAGTCATATTTAGTAGATGACATAATTGCTCATTGTTTCTTTTAAGTCTCATCACTTGAAATTGTTACCTTTGCTATCTTAAGGATAATGATCACCTTGCTTTCATTGCTAGAAGTTATTGTATGTTTGAAGTTAACTTATCATGAGTGTTATTTTGTCCATATATACACATGTCATATTCTAATACCTCCTTGCTTTGGTCTGCAAGTATTTGAATGACCACTTCACTTATTCTCATATATTTTCTTTCATTAATTCGTTACTTTGTTCCATGTCATTTTCCTCTAGCTAATTTATGTCTTTTTATGTGATTATGGTGTCGGCCAAGTCCTTTGGGATTTCCCACTTCCTCTTGCATCTGTGAGATGAGCCATGAATGCTCATTTTTTCTCCATCGAGTCAGCCATCATGGCCAATTAAGGAAGCTAGTGTACAAGTTGAAAGCAACAAGATAATGCTGGAAATTGAGTTTTCATATGTCGAAAACTTGAAAACAAGCTAAAATGCAGCTTGTATACATGCAGTGGTATATATCAATATACATGATGAAAACATTGAGATACAGGTCAAAAAATAATCAGAATACAAGAATGAAAAGTTCGGACAAAAATATAGGTTTTGGAAGGCCCAAAATCGGTTGGATGCAAGTCGTATACAAGGGTATACATAAAATGTATACACAGATTTTTTGAAGGCAAATGGGGCCAAAAGCCCAAGGAAATTTCAGCAGGCCTAATATTTGGGGAATTTGGGCCAAGGTCCCAATTTGATATTTTCTTCCTTGTCCTTATTTATTTTGTTGTATTTGACTAACACTTTGATTATCTTATGGTTTAATTTAATTAAGTTCCCAAGAATGGTCATTTCATTTTATTTCTCAAATTAAGGTATATATTTTATTACTTAGTTCTTATTTTAATATTAGTCTTGTCAACACTTAATTTATTTCCCTTTAGGAAAATCCCTCTTAGTCCTATTCCCCTAAGATAATTATAAATAAATAAATAAATAAAAAAGAGTGAATAAATAAAAAATGAGTTTCTTTACTTAGTTTAAATTTCAAAATTTAGTCAAAAAATCATTTTTAGTCAAATTGCCGGTCAATCGTAAGTTAGCGGGCATTTCGAGGGCCTAACACCTTCTCGGAATGTACATTGAACTTCGAACCCTTTTATTTTCAATTGATTTTAATCTGTTTGAATCTTTTGAAAACCTTAAAGTTTTTTTCTTGATTTTTACTAAAAATTAAGTGGCGACTCTGATCTTTTGGAAATTCGATTTCTCTTAAATCATAAGTTTAATCGATTTTTTGAAAACTTAGTCATTTTTCTTTTATATATCTTTTCGAGTAAAACACTTATGTCATGAAATAAGTATAATTTTAGGATGAAAAATGTGTATAATAATTATATGAAATTTGTATACTGATTTCAGATTTTTTGTTTTGTATAATAATTTGAATTATGACGTTTTTTAAAAAATGTATAATGTTATATTTAGGTATGAACATTGAATTTGATCATTATTTGTCTGTCGCATAATTTTTGGTATATTTTTGGTTAAAAAAATAGATAATTTTTTCTTTGAAATTTGTGTACTTATACTACCAAGCATGTATGACAATTGATAATGTTTTGGTGTGATTTTGGTTTGATTGAATTTTTTTTTTGGCATTATATTGTAATGAATTTTGAGAATAATAATGTAATGAATTTGGTATACTGTTTATTAAAGAAAGGGATAAGGGTCTGAAAAATACCCCAACTTTGGTCGAATTTGTTGTTGCGATACTAAACTTTCATGAGGACCTATTACCTCCCTAGACTATTTAATACCGTATTTTAAACATATATATTTGCCCACGTGGACATAAAAAATAATGCAAAATTATAAATAGTAATGTGTCCACGTAGGCACATATTAACCTTTAAAATACACTATTAAATAGTTCAGG
>NW_006239241.1:69103-77242 GCF_000226075.1 Solanum tuberosum
GTATACTGATATAACATATGTATAAAAGTTATTTGTACTTTTGTATGATATAATATTGACACAATAATTTATGATGAAACAGAAAAATATGCAATTCAAAAAGTGTCGGAGCAGAAATTATTGTCGCCTGGTTCAAAATGAAATGTAGGGAGACCACAACTTGTAAATGGTTTGTTGATGTGAAATTCAAGAGGTTTAAGATTACGTGCAGTACATGTCGTCGGGAGGAACACAAAAAGGAAGACATGTTCAAATTACCCTTCTGAAAAAAAGACATAATTTATTTTTATTTTGATTTGGTTGTTTTATTGGGGGCAAACTCATGTTTTGATTTATTTTGTCTTTTTAAGTTAATGAATTATAATTTCAGAATATTTATATGTATGCTAGTTAATCATTTGTGTATTCAATTGTTTCAAATGTATACTAAAAAAATGGTAATGTTTGTATGCGATTGATATTGACTGGAAAAATTTAGTCAAATCTTAGTATGAAATTGGTATACATTTGGTATCCAATTGACGTCCCAGTGGTAAAATTGAATTTTTTTTTATGTAATTGAGATTTCAACTAAAATAGCCAACGTAAAACTAGTTAATATTGTATCCAATTTGTAAAAATTTAGTATTGAATTGATACCCATTGGAAAATTGAAAAATCAACATGTGGTTGAGATTTCAATCAAATTATACAACCTAAACAAGTTAATGTTGTATTCAATTGGTATCCAACAGATATCCCACTTAAAGATGAAAAAAACAAAATGTAACTGATATTTCAACAAAATTAGACAATCTAAAACAAGTTAATGTTTGATCCAATTTATATACACTTGGTATCCAACTTGAAATTTTAGAACAAAGACAAAAAATAAAAATGCATGAAATTGGTATCCAACGGGTATAAATCTGATCGTAAAACAATGCATATCATATATTGTTGTCAGAAATTGTAGCAAAAGACATATACATCACCCAAAAATCAAAATATGTAATTAAAAGTCTAAACTGCAGTAATTAATCAAAGTTTTATATTTTTCTCACTATTCAATTTATATTCCGTATTTAAGTGTGATTTTTTTTTTTTTATCATAATTAGGCTGAAACTTAGGAACTCTTTATTAAAGATTTTATGATCTCATATTATCTATATATATCAACACATTTAAGAATTAAATATACTTATTTCACCAACAAAACATTTCACCCACAAAATAGTATTTTAGATATAGAAAAACACACCAAAAATGAGTTCAAAATTTCAGTAAAATGATTTTTTTTCCTCAAAAAATCAAGTTTCAGATTAATTAAAATAAAAACGAAATCAAAATTTCAAAATATAGAATTCTTAATTCTAAAAAGATTAGATTAAAAAAAAACATTAACAAAATTTAAAATAAAAAAAACATCAAGAAAAGTAAAAAAGATAGATTAAAGAGAGAGAAAATTACATGTTACAATATACGGTGATCAATTTTATTTTATTTTTTAATTAAAGGCCCCAATAGTCATTAATAAATAAAAAGTATTTGAATAGTAATCAATATTTATCTTGGAAATAATAAATAATCAAAATAAAAATCAACTAATTAGGAAAATATCAAGGGAAAGATTTATCTTGTCAATTATAAATTACTATATTTATGAAAAATATATTTTGAGTGTAACGTGAGGGTGGGGTGTGGGTTGACATGTGATAAGTTAAAAAAATCCCTTAAAAGGTGTAATAGATAATTACAAATTGATTCTCTCTCATTGATATTATTTCTCTCACCTATTAATTATATAACATTATATAATATATATTAGTTAATAATATATAATTAATTAATTTATAATTAAAACTAATCTGTTAATATACTTGTAATTAAGATGTTATAAGTAGTAATATAAAAAAAGTAGATCTAAAAGTTGTAATATTAATCCTTAAATAGATGTGTGACGTGATTTTTCCTTTATTTTTTACCGTAAATTCTTCATACATCTTTTAAATATTTTGAATTGTCAATTATTGTGACTTATTGTACTTTTTACGTAGTTTATAAATATATAAATTTTATTTCAAAAAAATTATGATTCCATGCGTAAATCGTTGGTCAAACTTAAATCGTTTGACTCTCGAAAACGAAAATTGAAATATGTTATTATGCATGGAGCCTTTTAGGGCTAAAAGCCCATGGAAATAAAGAAGAACTAAAGTGGTTTAAATTCATGGGCTGGCCCAGTCAGTTTAGGGCGAAAGCCCATGAATTGAAGCCACCCTAAACTGACTGGGCCAGCCCATGAATTTAAACCACCTTAGTTCTTCTTTATTTTCAGGCCATTTTATTGGACTCAATTTCTTATTTAATGCAGTGACTTAGTTCCCGTTCGAATTAACTTATTTTTAGATGCTTTTAATTTTTAAGTAGTTTTTTTCATTTTGGAGGTGTTTGAAAAGGCTATAAAATGCTTTTAAACACCTATAATTAGGCCATAAAAGTTTTAAAATAAGTCAAAAGTCAAAAGTAGGGTACCACCTACTTATGACTTTTAACTTTTGACTTAATAAGTTACTCACTTCGTCCCGTTTTACTTATCAAATTTTTACTTTGCACACCTATTAAGAAAATATTGATTGGTATAGTGAATTTATCATTTATCTCTATTAACCAATAGGATCCCAAATATATTTACTCACTACAGTTTTCAAAATCATTAACTCAATGTTAATAAATTGAGGGTATAATAGAAAAAAATAAATTGTTCTTTCTTGATTTTTCAAAAATGACAAGTAAAAAGAGACATCAAATTAGAAAATATTTAACAAATAAATAGAAACAAAAAAGCACCTTTTATAAGCTCATCCAAACAGGCCCTTAGTGTTATACTAAATAAGTAAATTGTATTGATTTGATATAAATATTCGATAATCGGTATGCGTAAGCTTTTACCTCCGCATGCCAGGATCCAGAATTTAGAAAGCAATTCCTAAATAAGGATATATACTATCATTTTTATTTTATTTTCTGATAAACAATGTGAATATTTATGTAACAAAAAAAACACTTACAATCTATGAGCACCACCCTTCAATCCTCTCTAAGTAGGATGAATGGTGACCTCAAATATAGTAAATTAAATTAATAAGATTTTTCATACCTTTTTTTAAATATTTTTTGTGGAATTTTAACTTCAATATCTTTTTATGAGATGAAAGTATCTCAACACCATGCCTAATATTCTGAATCGATCAATTTGAAATCAACACACTTTAGTTATATAATTGTTTTTTTGATAATAGTTATACAAGATATTTAATCCTCTACTTGATTTTATTTAATTGTGGATAAGATTCTAAAAGTTTTTTTAATTGTGGGCCAAATAATATTTATTTATTTATTTATTTATCGTATTCCTTCGCTTTGGTGCCTTGTTTGTTAAAAAAAGAAAAACTTTGATCATGCGCATCATCTACTATAAACTATTTAAGATATTTTAGTAACACAATTTTTTTAATTTTAAATTTGAATTTCCTTTTATTGTTCTAAATACTAGGGGTGTACAAAATCGAACCAAAAACCGAATCAAACCGCAAATTGAGTCAAACCAAACAAAAAGTCCGACTAGTGGTTTGGTTTGACTTGGTTTGGTATTGAAAAAAAAACCCGATTATATTTGGGTTTGTTTGATTTTAACTAAAAAAAACCAACCTGAAACCAAACCAACCCGACATTATATATGTAATTTTTAAATTTTATTTTATACATAAAAATATTTACATTGATATAATTTTAAAATATTTCTTATACTATTTCATAGTTTTTATCTTTTAATATATTATTTCAAGTTTAAAACTTAGAATTCGGATTGGTCCAATAAATATTATAGTTCATAAATGTTGATAATTATAATAAAACTTAAAATCAAAATCAAATTAATACTAATGCAAAAAAGAAAAATCAATTCAACATTAAGAATGACTATAATATTGAATATTTGTTCTTTAGTTTTACTTTGGTTTAGACAATGAAAATACATAATCTAATTTTAATTTTCCTTAAATATTTAGTAATGTAACTAATACTTATTTTTGTCATGATTTAGTACTTTTAAATTATGATCATTTTCATTATGATTTTGCAATATTTATTTTATAGGATGATTTCATTATTATTTTTATTGAATATTTTAGTGTAATCACTCATCTCATATTTTGTGTCATTTTCTTCAGAAACACCATAGATAATTGTAATTTGGTTGGACTAAAGAAATATTTGGAGCACAAGTTAACTATATGTTTGTATGCAAACTTTACCGAAAAAATTTCAAAAATCTGAAAAAATCCGAGGTTTATTAGTTTGGTTTGATTTATAAATTTAAAAATTCGACACAATGGTTTGGTTTGGTATTTGAAAAACCCGAACCAATCCGAGGTTGAAAAACCCAAAAAAATCCGAATTTTATTAGTTTGGTTTGATTTATAAATTTAAATTGTTTACACAAATGGTTTGGTTTGATATTTGAAAAACCCGAACCAACCTGGTCATATACACCCCTACTAAATACCTACCTCTTCATTTCGTCATCCTTGATCATTACATATAAATTCTTTATTTAATTTAGAGTAGTTGTATGATCTCAAATGTTTTTGGGTAAAAAACCTAAATATACAATTTAAGTATCTAAATTACTCCTATATAACAATAATTTGACTTTACACAAATATAACAATAGAATTTTTATAAAACACACAAAAAAAATAAAATGGAAATCCTTAATGTAACTATTGGTATTAGTAATTAATAAAGAAGATTTTTATTCCTTAAATTTCTCCCAATAAGTTATTCAGCTTCCACAATTCTCTCAACCATTAATATAATGGTTCTCTCTCATAACCATGATACCATTAAACTAATTAAAAACAAAATATGTTTCTTTTCTGATATATTTCAATGACGGAAAGTAACGACATATCAGTTTTAATTCATCACGGCGAAAGATGAGATACAACAGGTATTTTGAATCATTTTTTTGTTATTAAATCGATTGTTGATGTTAATTTTGAGTTTTTAATCGGTTTTATATCAATTTTTTATAAATTATCGTGTTGTTTCAATTGTAGAAATTTTAGATAAATCAGTGTAGTTGAAATCTGGTGGCAAGAATAACATATTTTCCAAAAACATAAAAATTAAATGATTACTATGTTGCTTTTGGTTAGACAAAAAATAACAAATCGTTGTATATTAATTTTTTGATTACTTAAATTGGTATATACTTGAGTAAATTATGGTGGTATGCATGATAATTTGGTGTAATTTATTCATTATGATAGATTGGACTAAACATCAATTTTAAACCATAATATACACTAATTTAATTTTTTTGATGATACTAAGAAATTGGTAAATATTTTATAAAATTATGATGTTATGTATTGTCAAGTTGAAACAATCAAAACCAAGTTTTCAATCAATTATATTCCGATTTATATATGTAGTTTATTTAATGATTGGTGTAAGTTTTGCATTATCTTAATATTGAACTCGACACCAACTTTAAACCATCATGTGCACCATTTTGCATACTATTTCTATTGGTAAAATATTAGAAGTTTCTGATTTATGAAGAAATTTCAAGTTTGTTTGTTTAAATTTAAGTAACATTGAAAGTTAGTATGTTTTTAACTATATTTTGAATGGTATTACAGGACTGTACATAGATTTCAAGATTGACGGAGTGGTGTATGACACAAATATCAATAACGATGTCTTAATTCAGACTATTGCTTCCCATTTAGGTGTGGATACAACAATATTTGAGTTGGAAATTAAATATGTTTTGAGTGATCGATGTCTACAGATGATCATCTAACAAAAAGGATTGTACCAAATTTCCACCACAATAATAACATTGCAGAGTTTAATTTTTCATTTTTTAAGAATGAGATTTTCTGATTTTTTTTTAGTAGTATTAAGATATTGGTTATTATGAATTACTATATTTGTGATTAACTTTGATGATAAGACAAATTTGGTTTATAAGTTGTGTAAGAATTGATGTAATTCATTAAATTGTTGAAACTAGAAGTTAATAGTGTCAATATAGGTCTTCGTTGTGGTATAATAATACCATTTGAATAAATAAAATTTTATACGACTTTCAACTAATTAATTTGATATAGCTTGAGGTATAAATTTGGTGTTCAGACTACACTACATGTGATTTGCCAACAAAATGTGTGAATAACTGATGGTTATAATGATTCAACAGGTCGCAAATTAGTTAAAATTCATTAACGTTTTCATAAAGTAATTATTTGCAAATGCATAACTATTACTCACTTATGATTTAGTGGAATATCATGTCAAGGCATTAAAATATGAAATGTGAATGGTGTAAGTATGTTTATTGATAAAATACATCATAAACATCAATATTAAACATCATTATATATCATATTATATACCAATATTTTAACAAATTTATATGTGTATGTGTTTGTGGTATATGTGTTGGTGTAGTTAAATTACTGTTATTTTTACATAGGTAAAAATAATTTTAGGGGATGTGAGATACGGATTTGCATAGTTATTGGGAAGAGAGATGACTCTTTTTTACATAAATAGAAAAAAAATTAAAGAGATGAGAGAAGGTAATAATTATTTGATTGAATAAAAAAGTAAAAGAGAGAAAATTAATATATGTACAAAATAGGTAACTATATGACTAAAATTATGGTTGAAAAGAGAAAAAATAATTACCATAATTATTGGTGTAGTTAAATTACTGGTTATTTTTACATAGATAAAAGTAATTTTATGGAAGGTGAGATACGATTTACCTAGTTAGTGGAAAGAGAGAGGACTCTTTTTTACATAAATAGAAAAAGTATTAAAGAGATGAGAGAAAGTTATAATTATTTGACTGAATAAAAAAAATAAGAGAGAGAAAATTAATATATATACCAAATAGGTAACTATATGACTAAAATTGTGGTTGAAAAGACAAAAAATAATTGCCATAATTATCGTTTCCATTAAATCCGCCCATAACCCCCAAAGAAGGAAAAAAAATATTGGTAAATAATTTATATAAATAAATTTTGAAAATATTTATTTTTGTTATGTTTGTAATTAAAAAACTAGTTTTGTAATAAAAAAGTAGTATGTACATATATTGTTAATTAAGGTTAGTATATTCTTAGAATTTTTCCATGTATATATATATATATAAATATATATATAACATTTTCAGCCTTTACTAGTCGACTTGTGTAAAACATTTGATATCATACATTTTGTAACAAAAATTTAAAATATCATCTATTTATATTATAAATGTAATTATACTTAACGATCCTATATAATTCATGCATAATTTGTGTATTTACGTACATACTGTTCTATACTAATTATATATTGATTATACATAGAGGATACACTAGAAACAATTATAACGCTGTAATGACCCGAAAGGTCATTTTTGGAAATTTGGATTATTCATTTAACTTGAGTTAATTAATTGATGGGTAATTGTAGATAATTGACAGTTAATGGGCTAAAGTGATCATTTATTTAAAACCCTATGTCATTAGCCCCATGTATTAGAAATAAGTTAGTAGGGTTTATCAGTTTTAATACATAATTATTTTTGAAAAGAAAAGAAAAACTAGGTCGAGATGCTTTACCTGTTGCGCCATTGGCACGAGATCTACCACCAGGTAATATAGCCCCTTTAAGCTTCAACCTTTAATATGTATTATACCTATACTTTCAATAACTGTTGCCGTATATACTAAATGGATGAAGGAAGAAAAAATCAATTTGTTGAGGACTAGTGTTATTGGACAATAATGGGCATAATGACGGCGTAATTATGAGCATATGATTAGGGATTCTTTACGGAAATTCTCTTCTCTATTGATATATTTTTATACCCATTTCTTTTATGCTTAATTGTTGTTTCCTTAAGGATGGCTTAGCCTCTAAAATAAAGAGAATTTAGTGTCTGATTCTGCTTGATCTAGGTGAATATGGAGTAGCTGAGTTATATGTTATTACTCTTAAAGTGTAATGCACAAATTCATAGAAAGAGATTTTAATAAATTTTAAGTTACAATGTCAGTTCATTAAAGGCTTGGTTAATTAGTGTGTAG